>NW_020175018.1:9914602-9955819 GCF_003031525.2 Neophocaena asiaeorientalis asiaeorientalis | reverse complement strand
CCTTTTAATCTAATTTAATTTAATTTATTTTTTGGCTGTGTTGAGTCTTTGTTGCTGCATGCAGGCTTTTCTTCAGTTACAGCAGCAGGGGCCACTGTTGTTGCAGTGCGCGGGCCTCTTATTGCGGTGGCTTCTCTTGTTGCAGAGCATGGGCTCTAGGCATGTGGGCTTCAGTAGTTGTGGCACATGGGCTTCAGTAGTTGTGGTGCTCGGGCTCTAGCGCACAGGCTCAGTAGTTGTGGCACATGGGCTTCAGTAGTTGTGGTGCTCGGGCTCTAGAGCACAGGCTCAGTAGTTGTGGTGCATGGGCTTAGTTGCTCCGTGACGTGGGATCTTCCTGGATCAGGCTCGAACCCCTGTACCCTGCATTGGCAGGCAGACTCTTAACTACTGTGCCACCAGGGAAGCCCTCTAGGCCCTTTTGACATAGGTTTTAGTTTAATTCTCATGACCGTTCTGTGAGGGGAAAGTTATTATCCCTATTGTTTTCATTTATTTTTATTTCTTGAAATTAGGATACAGAACAATCAGGACACAGAACAGTTACAGTGCCCCAAGAAACTATTTTGTGTATTATCCTTATTTTACAGAAAAGAAACATTGAGGCTCAGAGAAAAGAAATGATTCTTAAACAATCACAAAGTCAGGTAGTGGCTGAGGTTGGGATAGAATCTACACTACACCTACCTTTAAAAATTGTACCTTCACCTCAGAGCCGAATTGGAGCTCTAAGTTAATGAGACTGTGTAGAAGGGGACATTCCTAGGCTTTAAGAATAAAGGGTTATGTCATAGGATGGAAGCCTTTGAAAACCCAACACTGTGGAAATAGAGCTGCTTTCTTATTCCTGTGTAGTGTGGGGTTTGTCTAGGATACCTCCGACACTTTTTTTTTTGTTTTTTTTTTTGGCTGCGTTGGGTCTTCGTTGCTGTTCGTGGGCTTTCTCTAGTTGCGGTGAGTGGGGGCTCCTCTTCGTGGCAGTGCACAGGCTTCTCGTTGCAGTGGCTTCTCTTGTTGCAGAGCACGGGCTCTAGGTGTGCGGGCTTCAGTAATTGCAGCACTCGGGCTAGTTGCAGCACGTGGGGTCAGTAGTTGTGGCTCAAGGGCTCTGGAGCGCAGGCTTAGTAGCAGTGGCACACGGGCTTAGTTGCTCCGTGGCATGTGGGATCCTGCCGGCGCAGGGATCAAACCCATGTCTCCTGCATTGGCAGGTGGATTCTCAGCCACTGCACCACAGGGGAAGTCCCACCTCCAACACTTTTTTAATCAGTACAGATTTATGTTTTTAGTCTTTATGCAGTTGCTTTTCAGTGAAAAACAGGAGTTTAATCTTCTGCTAGCTTCCTTTATTAACCTGCTGGGTTTTGTTTTTGTTTTTCCTTTTTTTCTTCTGCCATGACTTGGACATAGGTTTTTTTCTCTTTTGAGCTTGAACTGGGTTGGCTCTCCAAAGCTTCTGGACCTCCTTGTTTCTTGGGTAGGCAAAACTAGTCAGGTGCCCCAGTGTCTGCTAGGGAAAAGGGTTAAATCATGTGGGTAGGATTGGGTCGAAGGCATGGGTCATAAAACATTACTCCTGTGGCTGCCAAGAAAATGCTCATTTTTTTGTGAAGAGACTGGTCCAATGTTAGTCATTTGATTATATAATTAAAGCAGGGATTTTGGATAATTTCTTTAGATATATGATAAGGCCTACTTTTTCTCCCCCATTTTGTCTTCTCATGGATCACATCAAGGGTAAAGATGGGACTTTGCAAAACTGTTATGCAGAACTGTTACTCTGAATTCTTAATATCATCCTTACTAAGTTGGCATTGTCATTTCCTCCTTTATACAAATGAGGAAAACTGAGGTACAGAGAGGTTAAGTACTAGCTTCTTCAAGATTCCTAAGACAGAGCCAGTAATCTAACTCAGGTTTTTTGTGGGGTTTTGTTTTGTTTTGTTTTTGGTGTGTATGGATTTTGTTTTTGTTTTGGTGTGGCTCCAAAGCTGTCTCTTTGTATTACCTATTTGCTGTCTTCACTAACGCACTTCCAGTGCCTCTCAAGGGCATTGCCAGTGTTCAGAGAATGGTGGTGGTGTTTTTACCCCTTTTTTCCATTTAAAGTATCAAATCATTCTTGAGCATTTTAACTTTAAAAAGAAATTCAGTTCAGAGTTGTGTTATGGTGACTTAAACATCATTTAAAAATTCAGGGCATCAAAATCTTCAGGAGCTGATTGTAACATTGAGGGACTTAGGGCTGTTGAGATTTGGAATATCCACTGATCCAGAGCCACATGGTTACTGGGCAGAAGGTGATAGGGCAAAAAGGTACTTGGCTATGGGCTGAGCCCACATGGGGTCAGACTGTATCACAGGAAGAAGCCAGAGCTGAATTCCAGGTCACAGAGGGCTGAACCTAGGCAGGTACCAGCACTCCCGAGGGATATGGTTCAGATGCAGGCCATTGGTGGCCAGTGTTTTGGCCTGACTTACCATTTGTAATTACTACTAGGCCTCTCCAAGCAGGTTTATTAACCTTCATTATTATTTTTAAATAGTTATTTATTTATTTGGCTGCACTGGGTCTTAGTTGTGGCACGTGGGATCTAGTTCCCTGACCAGGGATTGAACCCAGGCCCCCTGCATTGGGAACTCAGTCTTAGCCACTGGACCACCAGGGGAGTCCCTATTAACCTTTTAAATATATGGAGAGGCCATGTTCAGGAGATACCTGCCACTGAAATCACACACTTTCTAGAAGTTTACATGGTCACCATTCCCATTAGAGTCATAAGTGCCCACTGACAAAACATGGCAGGGATTAATTCACTTAAGCAGTTTTAAGGGAGCCTTTTTTAACTTCAAAAATTGTGAATATATGGTTTTGTTCTTTGTAAAAATTGTACCGCCGTTTTTTCTCCAGGCTTCTAAAGGCAATAGCTATTAATACTTGAAAACTTAGAAAATTAGTATTTTTTTCTTTCATATGTATTTTATTTAACTAATAAACTTTATCTTTGGAGCAGCTTTAGGTTCACCCCCAAATTGAGTGGAAACTACAGAGAGTTCCAATATACTCCCTGTTCCCAACGTGCATGACCCCCGACCAACTATCAACATCCAGTACCAGAGTGATGCATTTGTTACAGTTGGTAAACCTACACTGACACATCATTGTCACCCAAAATCCAGTTTCTATTTTATTTATTTATTTATTTATAAAATGACCATTGTTGGTTTCAGCCACTGCTCTTTTAAAAAATATATTTATTTATTTATTCATGCATGCATGCATACATTCATGAATGTATGTAGCACCGGGGGGGTCTTTGTTGCGGCACGCAGGATCTCTGTTGCAGCGCACAGGATCTCCGTTGCAGCCTTCAGACTCTTGGTTGCGGCATGTGGACTTCTTAGTTGTAGCATGTGGACTCTTAGTTGCGGCATGCATGTGGGATCTAGTTCCCCGACCAGGGATCTAACCCAGGCCCTCTGCATTGGGAGTGTGGAGTCTTACCCACTGGACCACCAGGGAAGTCCTCATAGTTTAGATTTCTCTCTTGGTATTGTACTTTCTGTGGATTTTGACAAATAGATAATGATGTGTATTACCATTGCAGTATGTTACAGAATAGTTTCACTGCCCTAAAAATTCTCTGTGCTCTGCCTATTCATCCCTCTCTCCCTCCTTCCTAACTACTGGCAACTACTAATCTTTTTGCTGTCTCCATAGTTTTGCCTTTTCCAGATGTTATACAGTTGGAATCATATAGTATGTGGCCTTTTTAGATTGGCTTCTTTCACTTAGTAATATGCATTTAAGTTTCCTCCATGTCTTTTCATAGCTTGATAGCTCATTTCTTTTTAGCACTGAATAACAATTCCTTTGTCTGGATGTACCACAGTTTATCCACTCACCTACCAAAGGGCATCTTAGCCACTTCCAAGTTTTGGCAGTTATGAGCTGCTATATATAAACATCTGTATGTAAGTTTTTGTGTGGACATAAGTTTTCAGTTCATTTGGGTAAATACCAAGGGTGGTTACTGGATCATATGGTATGAGTATGTTTAGTTTGTATGCAACTGCCAAACTGTCTTCCAAGGTAGCATTTCTACCAGCAAGGAATGAGAATTCCGGTTGCTCTACATCATCCTCCCCAGCATATGATATTCTCTCTCTCTCTCTCTCTCTCTCATTTTTTGGTGTGGGAGTCATTCTAACAGGTGTGTAGCGATATCTTGTCATATTAACTTGCACTCCCCTAATGACAGATGATGTTGAACATCTTATGCTTGCTTGCCATCTCTGTATCTTCTTTGGTGAGGTGTCTAGTAAGGTTTCTCACCTATTTTTTAATTTGGTTGTTCATTTTCTTATTGTTGAGGGTTTTTTCTTATTGTGGAGTTTTAAGAGTTTCTTTTATACTTTTGGATAGCAGTCTGGCCCAGCCGCTCCGCGGCATGTGGGATCTTCCCACACCGGGGCACGAACCCGTGTCCCCTCAACCACTGCGCCACCAGGGAAGCCCTCAGATGTGTCTTTTACCAGTATTTTCTCGTAGTCTGGTCATCTCATTCTAATGACATTGTCTTTAGCAGACCAGAAATTTTTCATTTTAATGAAGTCTAGCTTATAATTATTTCTTTCATGGGTCATGCTTTTGGTGTTGTACCCAACAATTCATTGCCATGCACAAGGTCATCTAGGTTTTCTCCTTTGTTATCTTCTAGGAGTCTCATAGTTTTGTGTTTTTCGTTTAGGCCTGTGATCCATTTTGAGTTAATTTTTGTTAAGGGTGTAAGGTCTGTGTGTAGATTGATTTTTTTTTTTTTAATATGTAGATATCCAGTTGTTCCAGCACCATTTCTTGAAGGCTAACTTTGCTACATTTTATTGCCTTTACTCCTTTGTCAAAGATCATTTGGTTGTATTTATGTGGGTCGGTTTCTAGGCTCTCTATTTCTGTTCCATTAATCTATTTGTTTTTTCCCCAATACCACACTGTCTTGATTACTGTGACTTCATAATAATTCTTGAAGTCAGATAGTGTCAGTTCTTCAGCTTTGTTCTTCTATTTCAATATTGTATTGGCCATTCTGGGTCTTTTGCCTCTGCATATAAACTTTAGAATCAGTTTGTTGATATCTACAAAATAAGTTGCTGGGATTTTGATTGAGATTGCATTGCATCTGTAAATCAAGGTGGGAGGAACTGGTATCTGGTGATATTGACTCTTCCTATCTATGAATATGTAATATCTCTCTAGTACTTTTTTGACATTTTTTTCATCAGGATTTTGTAGTTTTCCTCATATAGATCTTGTACATATTTTGTTAGTTTTATACCTAAGTGTTTCATTTTGGGAGGGTTGTGCTATTGTAAATGGTAATGTATTTTTAATTTCAAATTCCATTTGTTCATTACTGGTATATAGGAAAGTGACGGACTTTTGTTTATTAACCTTGTATCCTGAAACCTTATTATCACTGCTTATTAGTTCCAGGAGTTTTTTGTTGATTCTTTAGGATTTTCTACATAGACGATCTTGTCATCTGTGAACAAAGACAGTTTTATTTCTTCCTTCCTAATCTGTATACCTTTTATTTCCTTTTTGCTGTCTTATCACAATAGCTGGGACTTCCAGTGTGATGTTGAAAAGCAGTAGTGAGAGGGGCATCCTTGCATTGTTCCTGATCTTAGCAGGAAAGCTTTGAGTTTCTTATCATTAAGTTTGGTGTTAGCTGTAGGTTTTTTGCAGATGTTCTTTATCACATTAAGGAAGTTCCCTCTATTCCTAGTTTCCTGAGAGTTTTTATTGGGAATGGGTGTTGGATTTTGTCAAATGCTTTTTTCTGCATCTATTGATATGATCAAGTGTTTTTTTTCTTTAGCATGTTGATTCGATGGATTATATTAATAATTTTCAAATGACAAACCAGCCTTGCATACCTGGAATAAACCCCATTTGGTTATGATGTATATTTCTGTTTACATTGTTGGATTCCATTTGCTAGTATTTTGTTGAGGATTTTTAAATCCGTATTAATGAGAGAAATTGGTTTGTAATTTTCTTACAAGGTCTTGGAATGCTGGCCTCACATAATAAGTTAAGAAATATCCCTTCTGCTTCTGTATTCTGGAAGAGATTATAGAAAATTGGTATAATTTTGTAGAATTCACCAGTGAACCCATCTGGGCCTGGTGCTTTCTGTTTGGGAAGATAATTAATTATTGATTTAATTTAATAATAAGCCTATTTAGATGATTTCTTCTTGTGTGAGTTTTGGGAGATTATGTCTTTCTGGGAATTGGTCCATTTCATCTAGGTTATCAAATTTGCGGGCATAAAGTTGTTCATAGTATTTCTTTATTCTAATGTCTGTGTGATCTGTACTGATGTCACCTCTTTCATTTCTGGTTTTGGTAATTTGTGTCTTCTCCCTTGTTTTCTTAGCCTGGCTAGAGGCTTATTGATTTTATTTATCTTTTCAAAGAACCAGCTTTTGGTTTTGTTGATTTTCTCTATTGATTTCTTATTTCCGATTTCATTGGTTTTTTTTTTTTTCTCTAGTTCTTATTATTTCTTTTCTTCTGCTCGCTTTGGGTTTAATTTGCTCTTCATATTCTAGTTTCCTAAGGTGGAAGCTTAGATTATTGATTTTAGATCTTTTCTAATATTCAATTTTCAACTCTAATATTGAATTCAAATTCAACTCTAAAACATTCAGTGCTATTAATTTTTCTTTAAGCACTTTTATTGATGCATCCTACAAATTTTGATAAGTTGTATTTCATTTGATAAGTTGTATTTTCATTTTTAAAATATTTCAAAATATTTTTAAAATTTCTCTTCAGATTTCTTCTTTGACCCATGTGTTTAGAATTGTATTGTTTAATCTCCAAATATTTTAAGTAATTTTCCAGCTATCTTGCTGTTATTGATTTCTAGTTTAATTCCATTGTGATCTGAGAGCAGACATTCACTGTATGATTTGTGTTCTTTTAAGTTTGTTAAGGTGTGTTTTATGATCCAGAATGTGGTCTGTCTTGGTGGACGTTCCACATGAGCTTGAGAAGAATGTGTAATATTGCTGTTGTTGGATAAAGTAGTCTGTAAATATCAATTATATTCAGTTGATTTGTAGTTCAGTTTAGTTCAGCTGTGTTCTTACTGATTTTATGGCTGTTGGATCTGTCCATTTCTGATAGATGGGTGTTAAAGTGTCCAACTATAATAATAGATTCAAATCTATTTTTTTTACAGTTCTATCAATATCAGTTTTTACCTCATATTTTTTCATAAGCTAAAAAATTAGTGTTTACTATATTATTATGATGATTTAAATTATACATACACATACTTTTGATATATGTCACAATAAAAATTGGACACACAGACATAAATAAATATTTAAAAATGAAACAGTATGAATAAGTATTCAACCACATTTTGGGTCAAAGAATTGTAAATTTAAATAATGAGTTTACCTCATATTTTGATGCTGTGTTGTTAGGTGCATACACATTAAGGGTTGTTATGTCATCTTTGGAGTACTGATGCCTTTATCATTATGTAATGCCCTTTGTTATCCCTGATAACTTACCTCACTCTGAAATTTGCTTTGTCTGAAATTAATATACCCATTCTTAGTTTTTTTTTTAGCCTGTTAACTTGTTTTTAAAGTTTTTAAATTCTATTGTGGAAATATCCAAATATATGCAGATGTAAAGAGAATGGTATAAAGAGCCCCAATGTACTCATCAGTCAGTTCCAAAAATTATAACTTTTTTGAAGTATTTAAAAAACTTTTCCCCAAATATTATTACAAAAATTTCAAACACCAGAGAAGTTAAAGACTGTAGAGTGAATACTCATATGCCCACCTCCTATATTCTCCCATTGTTTCACTCTGCTTTAATCCATATCTATGCATCCATCTGTCCCTCTACCCATCTGTCAATTCATTTACTTTTTAAAAAATATAGGTTACATACAATATTATGTTAGTTTCAGGTGTTCTACATAATGATTTGACATTTGTATGCATTGTGAAATGATCCTCATGGTAAGTCTAGTAACCATCTCTTCCTGTACAACTTTCAATATTATTGACCGTACTCCTTAATGTATATATTACAACCCCATGACTTATATTATGTAACTGGAGGTTTGTACCTCTGAATCCCCTTCACCAATATCATCCACTCCACCACCCCCCTCTTTTGGCAACCAACTATTTGTTCTTTGTGTCTGTGAGTCTGTTTCATTTTGTTTTGTTTTTTTAGATTCCAAATGTGAGATTGTGCAGTATTTGTCTCTGTCTGACTTATTTTACTTAGTATAATATCCTTTAGATTCATCCATGTTGTCACAAATGGCAGGATTTCATTTTTTTAGTGCCCAAATAATATTTCATTTTATATACATAACCACATCTTTTTACCCACTTGTCTATTGATGGACACTTAAGTTGCTTCCGTATCTTCCTATTGTAAATAATGCTGCAATGAAGATTGTTATGTATGTCTGTATATTCAAATTAGTGTTTCTGTTTTCTTTGGGTAAATACCCAGAAGTGAAATTGTTGGATCTTATGGCAGTTCTATTTTTAACTTTTTGAGGAACTTCTATACTGTTTTCTATAGTGGCTGCACCAGTTTACAGTCCCACCAACAGTGCACAAGATTTACCTTTTCTCCACATCTTCACCAAGACTTTACTTATTGTCTTTTTGACTAAAAGTAAAAGGGTGGAGAAAGATATATCATGGTAACACCAATCAAAAGAAAGCAGGGCAGGGGTGTCCTTAAAACACATCAAACATCAAAACACTTGTTTTTTGATGACACACCTGCTTTCTTGATTGATGTTACCATGATATATCTTTCTCCATTCCTTTACTTTTAATCTATATGTGTGTTTCCAATAGACAACATGTAGTTGGGTCTTGGATCCACTCTGACAATCTCTGTCTTTCAATTAGTGTATTTAAGATGTTTAAGGTGATAATTGATATAGTTGGATTAATATCTACCATATTTGTTAGTATTTTCTATTTATTGCCCTTGTTATTTGTCCTTAATTTTGTCTTCCACATTTTTTTCTGCCTCTTGCAGTTTTAAGTGAGCATTTTATATGATTCTGTTTTCTTTCTTTTCTGAGTATGTCAATTGTACTTCTTTTTTAACTTTTTTTCAGTGGTGCCCTAGAGTTTGCAATATACGTTTACAACTAATCTAAGTCAGCTTTCAAATAACACTATACTATTTCACAAGTAGTATGCATACCTTATAATAACAAAATATTCCTAATTCCTACCTCCCATCCCTTATATCATGTTGTCATTCATTTCACTTACATGTAAGTATATACAGTAGAATACATGCTATTACTATTTTTTTTGTGGTACGCGGGCCTCTCACTGTTGTGGCCTCTCCCGTTGCGGAGCACAGGCTCTGGATGCGCAGGCTCAGCGGCCATGGCTCACGGGCCTAGCTGCTCCGCGGCATGTGGGATCTTCCCGGACCGGGAAATGAACCTGTGTCCCCTGCATTGGCAGGTGGACTCTCAACCACTGCGCCACCAGGGAAGCCCACTATTATTATTTTAAACTGTTACTTGTTAGAACTAAGAATAAGAAAAATAAGTTTTAATTTTACCTTTACTTATTCTCCAGTGCTCTTCCTTCTTATTATGTAGATCTGAGTTTCTGACTTTATTAACATTTTCCTTCCCTCTGAAGAACTACTTTAACATTTCTTGCTAGGCAGGTGTACTGGCAATGAATTCTCTCCAATTTTATTTGTCTGAGAAATTCTTTATTTCTCTTTCACTTTTGAAGGATAATTTCACAGGATACAGAATTCTAGGTTGGTGGGTTTATTTCTCTCATCACCCTAAACATTTTACTCTATTCCCTTCTTGCTTGCATCATTTTGAGGTTAACTTGGATGTAATTATTACCTTTGCTCCTCTATAGGTAGGATGTTTTTTCCCTCCTGCTTCTTTCAAAATTTTTTTCTTTTAAGTTATGTCACCCTTTTTAATTTTTATATTTTATTTTATTTTATTTTGGCTGCTCTGGGTCTGAGTTGCGGCATGTGGGATCTTCACTATGGCATGCGGGCTCTTAGTTGCAGCATGTGGACTTCTTAGTTGCGACATGCGGACTCCTAGTTGTGGCATGTGGACTCCTAGTTGCAGTATGCGAACTCTTAGTTGCAGCATGTATGCAGGATCTAGTTCCCTGGCCAGGGATCGAACCCGGGCTCCCTGGAGTCTTACCCACTGGACCACCAGGTAAGTCCAAGATTTGATTTTTTTCTTTTAACCTTTGATTTTCTGAAGTTTGAATATGATGTCTAGGTGTAGTGGGGTTTTTTTGGCATTGATCTTGCTTGGTGTTCTCTGAGCTTCTTGGATCTGTAGTTTGGTATCCGACATTAATTTGGGGGAAATTCTCAGTCATTATTACTTCAAATATTGCTCTGTTTCTTTCTTTTCCTTCTAGTATTCCCATTACACATACGTAACACCTTTTGTTGTCCCACAGTCCTTGGAGATTCTGTTCTTTTGTTTGTTTCAGTCTTTTTTTCTCTTTGCTTTTCAGTTTTGGGAGTTTCTACTGTCATATCTTCAAGGTCAGAGATCTTTCTTTAGCCACGCCCAGTCTACTATTGAGCCTATCAAAGCCTTCTTCATTTCTATTACAGTATTTTCTATTTTCTAGCATTTTATTTTGATTCTTTCTTAGAATTTCCACCTCCCTGCTTAAATTATCCATCTGTCTTTCATGTTGTCTGTTTTCCATTAAAACCTTTAGCATATTAATCATATTCTTTAAAGTTCCTGGTCTGATAATTCCAACATTTCTGCAGTGTCTGACTCTGATTTCTGATGCTTGTTTTGCCTTTCAGTATGCCTTGTGGGGTTTTTTTGTTGAAAATTGAATGTGGTGTACTAGGTAAAAGGAACTGCTATAAACAGGCCTTTAGTAATGTAGTGGTAACATGTGGGGAAGGGGAAGCATTCTGTAGTCCTTTGATTTGGTCTCAGTGTTTTGGTGAGCCAGTGCTGCAGAACAGCGAACTTTACTAGTGCTTCTCAGGGTTCTTTTCCCCCTTAGGTGGGACAGGATGGCTGGGTGGGCTGGAGTTGGGTTGTTCCTTTTTCTTCATGTGGGATGTTAGAGGAAGCTAGAGTTGGGTATTTCCCGTCTCCTAGGTTGGTTAGACTCTGATAAAACTCCAGCAAGTTAGGCTCTAATAAAATAATTTTTTCCTGAATGCAGGCCTTGTTAAGAACAGAATGCTCTGGTATATTTCAGGGGTCTTTTTCCCCTCTCTCTTCTGGAAGCAAGAAGGAATTTTTCTCTGATACTCACTGTGAGGTCCTGGTAGAGGTTTTGGAGGTAAAACTCACAAAAGTGTGGAGCCCTCCTGTGACTGGGTCCCTCTGGAGTTTTTTGTTTTTGGCCGTGCCATGCAGCATGCGGAACTTCCCCAACCAGGGATTGAACCCGTGCCCCCTGCATTGGAAGCATGGAGTCTTAACCACTGGACCACCAGGGAAGTCCTCCCTCTGGAGTTTTAACTCTCAGAGTTATCCACACTTAGCTTCCAACAATTCATCAACTACAGCTTAGGTGTTCTTACTCTGGCACTGGTTCCTGTGGAATTTTCTGCTCAAGAGTTTCAGCTTTAGTAGGTTGTGATTCTCTGTTAACTGTATCTGTCTCTCCAATTTTGGGGACAGTGTTTTGCCATCTGACCTCACTTCTCTGCCACATCTATGAAGAGTTGTTGATTTTCCAATTTGTTCAGCTTTTTCTTGTTGTTAGGACAGAGTGGCAACTTCTAAGCTCCATACATGGCCAGACTGGAAACTGGAAGTGGTATTGATTTTTTAAAGAATTTGAGATAGGGATGTCATTTCTTCCTACTTTTAACCTTATCCAAAAATTGTCATTTAGTTTAGAGAGCTTCCTGACGATGCATTTACTCACTTTCTACACCCCTCTTTGTAAATTTGGCACATATAAATTTACCCCATGACAAAAATGGGAGTCTTTATCCAGCTGCAATGAGAAAGCTCACCATTTGGATTTCTGCATTTTTTTTTTTTTTTTTTTTTTTTTTTTTTTTTTTGCGGCACGCGGGCCTCTCACTGCTGTGGCCTCTCCCGTTGCGGAGCACAGTCTCCGGATGCGCAGGCTCAGCGGCCATGGCTCACGGGCCCAGCCGCTCCGCGGCACATGGGATCCTCCCAGACTGGGGCACGAACCTGTGTCCCCTGCATTGGCAGGCGGACTCCCAACCACTGCGCCACCAGGGAAGCCCGATTTCTGCATTTTTTGATTGGAAAATTTTATTTTCTTCATGACAATCCCAGGAGCTCAGAGCTTGCTTTCTCAGACCTTGTCTCTGGCCCTTAGCATAAGTCCTCTCTCTGACATCTGCTCCTGCACATCTACAAGGATCACGTTTTCTGAATCCAAAATCAGAACAACAGATCTCACATGAAATTTTTTTTCCCCTTTTAAATAGACTATTTTTTAGAAAGGTTTTAAGTTCACAGCAATATTGAGCAGAAAGTACAGAGTTTCCATATACCCACTTCCAAACATATTGTACAATCTCCTCCCATCAACATCCCATACCAGAATGGTACATTTGTTATAATCAGTCAACCTACATTGATATTGTACAATATTATCACCCAAAATTCATAGTTTACATTAGGGTTCACTCTTCATATTTTATACTTTATGGATTTCGACAAATGTGTCATGATATCACATGGGCTTTTTATATGGAGATTTAGTTTGAATTCCTGAATATTGGAATTTATAGAACATTGGTTCATGGAGACCACAGAACATAATAATCTTGGAAAAATCAAAGTACGGTCACTGTATGTAGATGTGTCAGATCAGTTTCAGTGCTTTTCTGCTTTGACTAGTGCTTGAAAGGGCCTTGGAATAGACTACGTAGCAGGTGACAAGCAGGGATACAGACTTGTTTGCTCAGGTGGCTTGGCAAAGGCTGCAAGAGTTGCCATGGGGGTCTGCTGGGGACCGGGAGGTTATAGAGCCAGATAGATCTGACTTTTCCGAAAGGTATCAAACTACTGGAATTTGAACATGCATAGGTTTGGATTCAACTTTTTTTCTTTCACCAATATCTCTAAAATAAATGGCACATACTAGAAGCTCTGAAGTTGGTTTAATCTTCGGAAGATCAGTACATAACCAGTTTTTCAGTTTTCTGGTGAAAGGATGGAACACTAACAAAGTCTGTCACTTTGTACAAATTTGTAGTGTTTTTTTTAATGTCTTATTTGCTTTATATATTTTTTCTGATTATATTTCCTTCTGAAAATAGAATACCTTTTTTTCTGATTTTAATGACAATACATATTCATTGTCAAACATGTCTTTTATTTCTCCTGAGAGCTCTACAGTTAAGGCTTGTGACTAGTACTCACTTTGGAACTATAACTGAAAACATTAAAAGCTCAGGAAACATAAAGAGTGATTTTTATATTTGATTCATAGACCTACACTGACCCTTCTCCCTAGCTAAAGACCAGAATTCTTAATCCTTTCAAATATCTTTATTTGCATGTCTCTCGGTCCCTTAAGCCTTCACACTCTCCTTTCTTCCTTATTTGTTTTGGTTGGATGAATCACACAGAGTTAAAGCTGTGGTAACCTCCTGTACCTTCTTCTTTCATGATCTCCATATCCAGTCAGCCAGGCAATTCATCTTATCTGTCTTTGTTTTACTTTTACATTTCTGTTTTCATCACTGAGTAACCACCTTCCCCTCCCTTCATTCCCTGCAACTTTTTAAAGCTTGTATTTATTGATACTTTATATGCCAGAAATTATGCCAGGTAGTTATCAACCGGAGTTTATTTGGCCATGTCGAGCGCTTTTTTTTTTTTTAACTTTTATTTGCATTTATTTTTTGTAGCATTTATTCCCGGGCCATAAGTTTTTGTTTCTTCAATTTCTTCTGGGATATCTTTTTCTTCTGGGCAACCTCCTCTTCTGGTTTAGGAACAATCTGTTCTTTTTCAGTAAGGATCATCTCAATGTGGCACAGAGAGCTCATGTATGGGTTGATCCGACCATGAGCTCTATAAGTCCTGTGCCGCATCTTGGGGGCTTTGTTCACCTGGATATGCTCAATGACCAGAGAATCTACATCTAAGCCCTTAAGTTCAGCATTACTCTCTGCATTTTTGAGCATGTGCAGTAAAAATTCAGCACTCTTTTTGGGCCACCGACCCTGCATCCAGCCCCACTGTTTGGCCTGGGCACACCTACCAACTCCACCACTGTAACGACGGAATGGCACACACTGCTTCTTTAAAGTGACATCCTTCAGATACTTGGTGGCTTTTCGGATATGCATACCCTTAATGGCCTGGGCTGTTTCACGAGTGTTCTTAAAGTGAACGCGAAGATTTGAACCTCTCGACTTGCATGATTTTGTGGCATTTTCTGGGTCAAGTGAATAGTGAACCATTTTTAGAGGTCACCTCAGGCCACTAACCGGAAAAGGAAGATCGAGCACTTTTGGTTGTCACAACCTGGGGACCAGGGTGGGTGGGGAGGGGACGGGTAGGTAGAGACCAAGGATGCTGCTAAATATCCTATTAATGCACAGGGATAGCTCCTCCATAAAAAAAGAATTATTTGGCCCAAAATGTCAATAGTGTAGAAGTTGAGAAACCTGAATCACATTAATTGTTTCATAGCTTACTTAGTCCTCACAACAACTCTTTACATGGGTTTTATTATCCCTACTTTATAGATGATGAAACTGAGGCTCACAAGGTTTAAGTTAACTTAATCAGCATCACATAGCTAGTAAATAATGGAGCCAAGTTCAAACTTAGGTCTGACTCAGTCTGAGCTTACAGTGGTCATGATACATAGCCTGCTCATAACTCAGACCCTTAGCTTTTACCTGGTCTACTATAATGGGCTCCTCCCTGATCTTCTTGCCTCTTGTCTCTCCGTTTAAGTCTGTCTTAAACATGGCTTAAGTCTCTAATTATACTCCCTCTCTGCTCACAATCTTCCAATGCATTTGGAATGTAGTTTTGGTTCCCCAGTCCAGCATTTAAGGCCAAAGCTGCTGCAGTCAGTCCCTGAAGTACCTTTCCAACTAATTTTCCATAACTCTCTTCTTTTCAAAGACATCTTTTCTAAGACATGCTTTATTTTCTTATTTTTGCTTCTTTATATATTTCCCAATATTCTATAACATATATACTGCTGTTTTAATTTAAACGTTTTTTTTTTTTTTTGGCGGTACGCGGGCCTCTCACTGTTGTGGCCTCTCCTGTTGCAGAGCACAGGCTCTGGATGCACAGGCTCAGCGGCCATGGCTCACGGGCCCAGCTGCTCCGCGGCATGTGGGACCTTCCTGGACTGGGACACGAACCCATGTCCCCTGCATTGGCAGGCGGACTCTCAACTACTGCGCCACCAGGGAAGCCCTAAAAGATTGTTTTTAATGGCAGAAAAGAATATCCAGCCTGTCTTATGATTTAGGGATTACAAAATAAAATGATTGTATTTTTATTGTAAAGCCCCCAGACTTTGTAATCCTTTGTTCATGCTGTGCCCTTTGGACTCCCATACAACTCATTATCAGCTATTCAAATTCTTTTTGGCCATCAGGGCCCAACCTGAACACTACTGCCTGCCACTGATCCAAAGAGCAAAGAGGTTAAGAGCATGTGCTTTTTACACACTGACAGGGCTAAGTTTGAGATCTGTTTTTTTCTGCTAACTAGCTGTGAGACCTTGAGCAAGTAACCCAACATCATTAAATCTGTTGCCTCATCTGTAAAATTGGGATGGTGTCTAGCTCACAGAGGGTTTTTGGAATTAAGTAAGAGCTCACATGTGAAGTGCTTAGCCCAGGCCTGGCACAATATGAGTGCTCAATGAGTTCATTAATAGACCCCATTATTTGTTACCATATTATTTCTCCACTTCTTTAATTCATGCCTCTGCATCTCTAATAGTATGAGCTGTAGAGTCAAAATTCATGCATTTCAATCATGGTATCACCACTTGCTAGTTGTGTAAACTTAATCAAATTACCTAGCCATCATGTGCTTTAGTTTCCATATCTATGCATATAATAGTATGTGCTCCATAGGGCTTATTTCAGGATTAAATGAGATAATATAGGTAAAGCACCTAGACTAGATCTGGCCCATGCTAAGTGCTCAATTATGTTAGCTATTATTACCACTCTTCTCGCACTTACTAATTCTACTACTCCTTACCTATATTCCACTCATTTGTATACTTGTAGCGCACTTATCTGAGGGTTAGCCCCTTGAAGACAAGGATTATAAAAAATAGTCATCACTGTGCCCTGAGCAGAGTTTTGAGCTTAGTTATAATGACAGTTATTTTTTACTGATACTTAATTAAGGACTTTCATAGACATCACCCTATTTGAGCCTCACAAAAATCATATGAAGTAGGCAGACAGAATGCTAGCTAAGTATGTATGTAAGTGTGTGTAGGAAAGGTAGGTTTGGGTGCCTACCATGCTCTAGGCTTTGAGTCCTTCCTTCTTCACCTTATTTATACTATTTAGCTTTCATAGCTATCCTGAAAGGTAGTGTTTATTACTACATTTTTAATATAAGGAACTTGAGGCTCAGAAAGGTTAAATAACATAATCAAAATTCAACCAACTAATGCGCTTCAGAGCCTAGACATGTTTCAACAAAGTCGTGTGTCCTCACTGTTGAATTTTCACAGCCAGGTGTCAGATTTGGTGGTATCTAAGCCACAGTCTCATTCTGTTCCTATTTCTGCTTTGGGGAACCTGGCTACCTTGTCTTCTGAAATAGCTGTTGATGTAAAATACTGCAGTAATGTCAGGAGAGAGAAAACCTTCAGACAAGGACCATTAGAAAAATTGATCTTAGATTTCTTAGTATTCCTGTGTTTTAGAGACTGCTAAGAATGAGTAGATGAACCTACGTGGTCTGATGCCAGTGATTTCAAGGGTTCCTTGAACATTTTTTTTTTTTTTTTTTTTTTTTTTTTTTTTGCGGTACGCGGGCCTCTCACCGTTGTGGCCTCTCCTGTTGCGGAGCACAGGCTCCGGACGCGCAGGCCCAGCGGCCATGGCTCACAGGCCCAGCTGCTCCGCGGCATATGGGATCCTCCTGGACTGGGGCACGAACCCATGTCCCCTGCATCAGCAGGCGGACTCTCAACCACTGTGCCACCAGGGAAGCCCCCTTGAACATTTTTATACCACCAGTTTGCTGTAGGCCCAAGTGAGAGCATTCTGAAACTTACATTATAACATACATAGTATGTTGGAAAGAGCCCTAGATTGTTTGGAATCAGAAGTCTAGGAGTTCCTATACCAGGAATCCTTTTTTGGGAGATTTTGTGTAGTCTTTGAAGTCAAACAGACCTGATTTGGGTTACCTGACCTCTCTTGAGTCTTTTTGCTTGTGTGTACAATGAGGCGTTTTGAACATCAAATGCACTAAAGTATGTAAAACACCTTGCCTTTTTCATAGCAGGTATTTAACAAAATAAATAAACTGTAATGATATTAAATGTATGTTTAATGTATGTTTAAATGTATGTTATTCCCACCACCTAAACAGAAGTCCAACTGTTTAGCCTAGTATATAAGACCTTTCTAAATCTGGCTTTCCTCAATGTCCCTGAGTCTCTTTTCCTGCCACTCACTGTCATGTGTCTTAAACCCACGCTACACAAAAGTATTCATATTTTCAAAATAACCTCTGCTTTTATGCTGCCATGTCGTTGTACTTGCTGTTGCTTTTGCCTAGAATGCACTTGCCACTTCCTCCTCCTTCTCTGCATGTTGGTAGTCTACTCCTTCAAAATTGAGCTCTAATGCCACTTCTGACTGTGAAGTTTCCATCAGCTCTATCCCCACTCCACATAGATTTATCACTCCTGCCTGTGAGTTCCCACTTAGCACCTTGTTTGTGCTTTTCTTGGGCACTGTAGATAATTTCCTGGTCTTTCTCCCCCACACTTTCTAGAGGACGGTGACCCTGTCTTAGTGTCTCTCTAGAATCTGGGGCAGCAGAGTGCATTACTATATCTCACGTGGGGCTTCCCTTTCAGTTTGAATTCTAGATGTGGAAAATGTGATGGCAGATCTGTTTGTTTTAAACCTCTATGAGATATAGGCAGTCCACATGGAGGTTAATCTCATTGCTTAGATTCGGACATCACCATGTGTGCAGTTTCTTTAATCCTCCTCTAGCTATCAAAATGGATTTAGCAGTTGACATCCTCTTTCTTCTGTCTGGGGCAAATGGAGCTTTGTAGAATTTAGCCTGGAGGAGCAATGACCTTGCCTCCCCAGTTCAGAATGATTCTAGGGTGTAGAACTGGATGTCATTGAGGACCTAGCATGGCTACAGTATAGCCAGTGACAGAGTACCAGGGCCCTTGCTTACATTTATTCAGGAGACCGGGAATAATATTCAGCCTCTGATTTAATTTTCTGTGACACATTGAGTCTATGTTTTAGCCTACGAACACTACAGCTGTGTCCTAATTCTCTTCACCCCCTCTCCCTTTCCTAACTTGTGATCTTCATATCACTACCTTTTAAGGCATTTCTGTTCTTGGCTGATAGTCTTGCATTGGAAGTCACCACAGAACAGTGGAAAAGATAGCTCTGAATCATCCATGTAAACAAGCAAAAATCACCACTGCAAAGGAGCTGAGAGCAGTGGCATGTGTTGGGATCAGTGGTAGGTGATGTATTCCTGGGACTCACTTATTGGGGTCTCTCTACGAAGTGGGACAAAGGTCTCGATTAACAGAACAAAGCTGTATAGTTTGTGTAATGATCTAGTGGTCAGTGAAGGGCAGTAATCACAGTAATAATAATTACCATTTCTGAGGGCACACTGAGTATCTAGCCCAATGCTAGGCATTAGGGGCACAGAAATAGGTTGCATAAGGTCCCTATTCTGGAGGAGTTTGCAGTTTAGTAAGGGAGACAGACTCATAAAACTGGTTGTCACATTGCAGTAAAATCAGCTTAGTAGTGCCGACAAGTACAGGGTGCTAAGAGCACTGAGGAGAGACATATGTCTGAGACTTTGGGAGCAGAAAAGGCTAGACCATTTTTTATAAAGAAATCATGTGTTTTTTTTCTGTGGATAGTTTGCTTTCTGCCCACTCTCCTTGTATTCCATTGCTTGAATGTTATTCCACTTCTCCTAGGCCAAGTTTGGTCCTGTAATTGTTACCCATACTTTCTGTACTTACGACAGTTATTACACTTATCACAATTATAATTAAATATTTCTTTATATAACTGCTTAATGTTTGTCCCTTCTACTAGTCTGTAAGGGCAGTGACCATGCCAGTCTTGTTTGCTCTGATCCCCATCACGAGGATTGTAAGCACCCAATAAACATTTGTTGAATGAATGATTGAATCCTCATGAACTCCTCGAGTCCTTGGATTGTCTCAACAATATATAGTGTGTCTGAGGTTTAGGAAGAAATAAGCCTATAATCTTGTAGAAGCATGTCATATCAGATTTAGTTTCTTCATGGTGACATTGTTAGGTAGTAGCCAAACCTCTGTCCTTTACAACAGCAGTCCCCAGCCTTTTTGCTGTGCGGCCCGTTTCCTAACATGCTGCGGGCCTGTAGCAGTCCTTGGCGGCCCGGGGGTTGGGGACCCTTGCTTTACAAGGAAATCCTTTAGGTTCTGAGCTACAGTGCAGAGTAGACACCTCTGACACTAGGTCTTCTTTCTCTTGCATTTTCTGCTCTTGGTTTTTGAATAATGATATCACTATTCCCTGAAAAACACAAAAAACAAAAACAAGAAATGAGTGCTATAAATGGCTGACATAGTATTTTTTTTAACATCTTTATTGGAGTATAATTGCTTTATAGTGGTGTGTTAATTTCTGCTGTATTATAACAAACTGAATCAGCTATACATATACATATATCCCCATACCTCCTCCCTCTTGCATGTCCCTCCCACCCTCCCTGTCCCACTCCTCTAGGTGGTCACAAAGCTGACATAGTATTTTTTTTTTTGCGGTACGTGGGCCTCTTACCACTGTGGCCTCTCCCGTTGCGGAGCACAGGCTCCGGACGTGCAGGCCCAGCGGCCATGGCTCACGGGCCCAGCCGCTCTGTGGCATGTGGGATCCTCCTGGACCGGGGCACAAACCCATGTCCCCTGCATCAGCAGGCGGACTCTCAACCACTGCGCCACCAGGGAAGCCCTCTGACATAGTATTTTGATCCTCAGTATCTCACCTAAAAGCTCCTCTCTCAAACTCAATACGCAATTATTTTTTTTTGTAACTGCCAACTTTTAAAGGCATTGGTGTAAGGTAAGTTATTCTCCAGGTATAGCCAGAACGTATTAAGTGTACCAGATGTGAGGCTGAACCTTTTTATAGTCTTTCCATTTGACTGTTGAGGGTCAGGGTTTGAAATTGACCTGGGTACGATCTGTGACTGCCTTGAGAAGCTGGTGAGACTCTTGACAGGAATGAGTATCTAGCTCACATTCTGTCCCTAGCACCTAGAAAAGTGTCAGTTGTATAATAGTAGGATGAATGTATTTGTGGACTACATAGTACACAGGCTGTATGTATTTCCTTGACGTGTGCCCACTTTTTTCAGTTAGATAGCACTTTTCTTTCTTCTCACCAGGACGCTTCCCACCTTTACCCACAATAATTGTCCCTATGCTTCTTTCTTTCTTTCTTCTTTAAATATTTATTTATTTACTTATTTAATACTTAGCTAGCTAGCTAGCTGCTCCAGGTCTTGGTTGCGGCACGCAGGATCTAGTTCCCTGACCAGGGATTGAACCCAGGCCCCCTGCATTGGGAGTGCGGAGTTTTAACCACTAGGGAAGTCCTGGCCCTATGCTTCTTTAACAGTCAGCAGAAAAGATATTGAAATTTCTTCTGTTCACCTTTTTAGGGTTGCTGAGCTCTTGGACTGAAGCACCTTAACACAGGTTAGCTCCAAAAGGGTATTTGTTTTATCTTCTGTTCATCCTGTCTGGAAATTTTGAGGCTCAGAAAATCCCTAGAGCATCATAGCTGAAAGATAACCTTGCACAGACGTTCCCACAACTTTCTCATTAAGCAGATGAGAAAACTGAGGCCCACAAAGGGCTTACTGTACCTAAGGCTATCCAGCAAGTTAACCCAGTCCCAATCATTGCATTTTTTTTTTTTTTAAGGTTAAATAACTCTGGCAGGAAGCGTTCACAAAAAAGCAAAAGTTTTTTTAAATGAGCTTGTGTTGAGGCAGTAATTCCAGATCATGACACTTCTGTTATAAGCCTGTTATGAGCAGCACTTTGCAAATTTGGAGAGATTTCACAAAAGGCCTCATAAACCTTCAGAATTCCAAACCTTTGTCCTAGTCCAAAAAGAAAGTAGTAGCTGCTAGAATTGAATAGATTTCAATTTTTCATCCTTATGGGAGCAAATGCCAGAAGAGTTGCAGTGATTTTTGGGGAGAGATTCTTGGCCCCATTTTCCCTACAACGTATGCATCTGACAGCTGGCCTATCATCCTATTTTTAGACATAATCTGTGGGATTACACAGTGGTTTCTTTTCTTTCAAAGCTCTGCTGCAGAAATGCAAGCTGTGTAGAAAATGGTTTTGCTTTGTAGCAATTTGGAGACTATTTAGTACACACTATATTTAAATTTTTGAATTTAATCAACTAATGTAGACCACTTTATCCAAATATTTCATCTTAAATTCCACTTCCAGTTACAACTGTATTCTAACAAATTCGGGGGAAATAAATGCTGAAATGCTAGAAATACTAGAAGTGAAAATAAGTTTTTACTTTATGTCATACCACTAATCTTCATTTCCCTTTCTCTGGGTCATAGGAGGAACAATAGACATATTCATTATAGGGTTTTAAAAATAATTTATAACAGCATTCATTAAGCACCTATTGGCATTCATTGAACACCATCTGTATCCCAGGAGCTGAGCTTGCCTGATATAGTAGTTCATTTATTTTATATGTTACAAAAACCATTAAAGGTTAAGGGATGGTGTCCCTGTTTTGTACGAGAAAGCTGTGAGACTCCAAGCAATTGAGTAACTTGTCAAAAGTATGAAATAGTAGAGCAAGAATTGGAACCCAGATCTGTCTGATCTCAGAATCCGTGTGCTTTCCCCTTTAGTGTGCAGCCTGTACTAGTTTTAAGAAGAAGCTGATTGGTAGAACTGGAATGGCTAAGTTCTGAAAGGTATAATAATTCAGAATATAATTGGGGATTTTATGTAGGTATTTGTACCTAAAATAGACTAAAAAACCATAAAATAGAATTCACATATAGCTATGTGTTTATAAATATTCATTTTGATTTAGAACTATTATTTTGCAGGTTATGTCACTTTTGATTACATGAATGAAAAGATTTAGAAAACGTGGCATACTACTTTAGCATCTCAAATGTTCATCTGGAAAAGGTTCTTGCTTTTAGTTCACAAAATGTTTACAATTTCACAAATGATTAACGAGATCAAGTTGCCCAAAATTTTGGAGGAAAAAAAAATCAGTATCATTGGAGGTTAATCTTACCTGTGCCAATGACTACATTATCTAGAAAAACCATGCTAAATGGTTTAGAACTTGGCTGGCATGACTTTGTTGTTCTTTAGGTTGGAATGTCTAAGACACTACAACTGCAGTAGTGTTTATCTGACATTGTCCTTAGAAGCAAGACACCTCAAGAAAGTGAGAGGCCTAATAAAACAGGACCTTGATAACTTTGGGAAATTGACTTGAGAAAGGAAAAAACACTCAAAACTTAGAGTCAGATCCTAGCTCTGACCACTTAAGCATTTCACTACCATTCTGAGCCTCAATTTCTTCACTGATAAAATGGGGTAATGATACCTTCTTACAGAGTTATTCTGAAGTCATGGTTATAAGTGGATTTTTTTTACAATCAGGATGAAGGAGTATGTTTTGAAACTATTGGAGTT
Organism: Neophocaena asiaeorientalis asiaeorientalis; assembly: GCF_003031525.2. Taxonomy (NCBI): domain Eukaryota; kingdom Metazoa; phylum Chordata; class Mammalia; order Artiodactyla; family Phocoenidae; genus Neophocaena; species Neophocaena asiaeorientalis. The sequence continues at coordinate 9,932,765 of NW_020175018.1, read as the reverse complement.
GCAACATTTTATCAGTGATGTAATTCCAACAGTAATTATGTTTAAATAAGCTGCTGTCACACTTTGTTGCAGGAAAATATCTTCTCATGCAGTTGGTCTACTTGGCCTATTTTAATGTAGTTGAAATGAACCTTGTTTGGCTTAATAGCAAACAATTCTTGTTTCATTGCTTATCATTCTGCCGGTTCCTATCCTTGGTTGGCAGGCTGTGTACAACAATACAAAATGTGAAATTAGTTTTCCCTGCTAAGTGTGTGCATTTGGGGCAGAAAGAATGTGAATTAAGGATGGATCCTGGAAGGCCATCTGAGATGTGAAAAGGGAAGCGCTGCAGGAGACAGACCTCTTTGGCTTGGCTTTGGCTTGACTTATCACTTGGACCTGAGGCCGTCAGCACAAAGAGGATGTGCTGGCTTGTTAAGATTAACAACAAAGACCAAACAGATTCCCCCCACCTCACAAACCATCTTTCCCCCATCTACGTTTACAGTTCATTGGGACCACTGCATTTTCTATTGCTTTCTTTAAAAAAATAAAAACCAAAACCCTCACTCTTGTTTGCCAAGACATTGCTCTTTACATCCAATCTTTTGCTATAATGATAGTGCTCACATTGACATTGCTGAAAACCCCTCAGCCTGTAGATTTCCAAAGCCTGCTTTACCCAGTGCTTCTTATTTTCTACCTTTTGTGCTTTTTTTGCCATCCCACATCTAGGAATGAGTGGAGGAAGGGAAACAGGTCTGTCATAGTTCATCACCCCTACTTTTTTTTCTTTTTTTAATGTATAAGGGTAGAGACTATTCAGTATGTCTTTCCTACAGTCTGAGATGGGTCGATGGAGTCATTCTGACCCCAACTTTACCACATTCTAGTTGTGTTGGACCTATGCCAAAATTGTCTCATCTTTCAGAGCTCAGTTTGTCATTTGCGGAAATGGGGAACATTGTCTTTGTACTACAGGTATTAAGGTTGAATAAAACAATATATGTGAAACACCCAGTACAGTGCTTACTTAACACATGAGAAGGGTTTAATAAATGTTTTTTTTTTTTTTTAATTTTATTTATTTATGGCTGTGTTGGGTCTTCGTTTCTGTGCGAGGGCTTTCTCTAGTTGTGGCAAGTGTGGGCCATTCTTCATCACAGTGCACGGGCCTCTCACTATCGCGGCCTCTCGTTGCGGAGCACAGGCTTCAGATGTGCAGGCTCAGTAATTGTGGCTCACGGGCCTAGTTGCTCTGCGGCATGTGGGATCTTCCCAGACCAGGGCTCGAACCCGTGTCCCCTGCATTGGTAGGCAGATTCTCAACCACTGCGCCACCAGGGAAGCCCATAAATGTTGTATTCTTTTCTTCCAAAAGTATTTTCTAAATAGAACAACATTGATTCTTGCACTTATCTAACAAACATATATTAATCACTGTGTTAATCACTCTTATGAGGATAGCATCTCAATCCTTTGTCTTTAAGCTCCATTTTATTATTGAGGAAAAAAAGCGTTTTAAGTTCCAGGCAGCTGGCTTAAAAGTGACTTTTGGAACATATGTAATTTATAAATCAGGATCTGTCATCCTGAAGCAAAAAGAGCTCTGGAGATAAACCTCTGGATTTATTGTATCCATGATGTTTCTGTCCCTTATTATTAGAGCATAGGATGGTCCTTGTGAATCCTAAACAAAACTAAGTCCTACATATATTAGTCAGGATTCTCCAGAGAAACAGAGCCAGTATGGGGTATGTGTGTGTGTTTGTATGTATACGTAGATAGGTAACTAAAGATTTATTGTAGGGAATTTGGCTCACATAATTACGGAAGCTTACAAGTCCAGAATCTGCAGGGTGGGCCAGCAGGTTGGAGACCCAGGAAAGTCAGCGCTGCAGTTCCAGTCTGAAGGCTGACAGGCTAGAGACCCAGGAGAGCTGATGTTCCAGTTCAAGTCCAAAGGCAGTCTCCTGGAGATGTATATCTTGCTCAGGGGAGGGCCAGTCTTTTTGTTCTCTTCAGGCCTTCAATAATGTGGATGAGGCCCAAGCACATTATTGAGGGCAATCTGCTGTATTCAGAGTCCACCAATTTAAATGTTAATTTCATTCAAAAACACCTTCATGGAAATACCCAGAGTAATATTTGACCAAGTGTTTGATCTGATGGCCCAGGCAGGTTGACATGTAAAACTAACCATCACAGTAAGTTTAATGAAAAACATAAGACTTAGAGATTCTTATCAATATTGGTCATTGCTTTTGTGTCTCTTAATAATAATACAACTGCAGCCCTTTCCAGAGTATTTTCACATGCATCATCTCAGTTGACCTTCATAGAAGCTCTTGTTAGGTTATCAGATATAACTCCACTTGTCTGAATAGAGCACTAAGACTGAGACAGATTATCAGACTTGCCCAAGGTCTCACAGCTAGTGAGTGGCAGAGCTACAATTTGTCCAGGTACTTCAAACCTGGACATTTTCCTCTTGGCCATTCTCTCTGTGCTAGCTGGGAAATTCTGGAAATGGTTTTGAGAATCTGGTGGCTTTTCTTCTTGGAACTATCATACTCCTCCTTGGAACCATTTTGTGATAAAAAGTTAACAAAATATATACTGGTGGAACCTAAAGATCTTTTCAAATGATTCTAATGATGCCCTAAGGCAGAAAGGAAGAAAGAAAGAGGGAGGGAGGACGTTGGCAGCAGAAAGAATAATGTCAAAAAGTAATTAGAGCAGGACAAATGGATTGTGCTGCCATGTTCGAGACTGTTATTTCTGTAGGCAGTGAGGAGGAAGGGCACTAATGCAATGTGACGGATTTGGAGCAAAACCCCGGGCACTGCACAAACTGCAGGGACTCAACCAATAGCAAGGCTCAAATCACAAGGTTTGACTGAACAACATTTGATATCTCAAAGAGTTGTTTCATGTTGTTTGAAGAAACTATTGTGTCAGGGGATCTACTTTCTTGATTTTAGTGCTTTTGGGAAACAACCTCATGTTCTTATGTAGGTAGTTGGTGTGTCCTAGGATAACCCATCCCAGCATTTTGTCCCTACACATCTCCAGGCTGGGCCGGGACATGATGCCAACAGGGATTTTGAAGAGAAGATCCCTAATATGAAATGAATTGGGGTATTACCTGTTTGGAGAGAGAATGAGATAAAAAAGGAGTCTTATCAATATGCAACTTGGTATTAGAAAATCAACCTAGAAAAAGGCAGAAGGTAATACTCTCATCTGTCTGAGGACAGATTTGCTAGCCTAGATAACCTGTATCCATGATCCCACTGCTGCCACCATGTACGAGGAAACTGCCACAACCCTCAAGAAAGATAGAACTTCCATATTTGCCTGGAAGGAAATCTTCACAAGTAGTTCAGCTCTCTCCCCTGTAAGTAACCATACCCTTGAGGTCTTTTACTAATTGCTGCCACTGCTATGGCAGGGTAGTTAAGAGCTTGTGCCTTTAGTACTCAGACATTCCTGGGTTCGTATTTTAGCTTTGCTCTTTATGAGCTGTTTGACCTTGGGCAATTTACCTAACCTAAGACTCAGTGTTTTTATTTCTAAAATTAGGATAATAAGCGTATTTCCAGACTTCTTATGAGATTTTGATAAGATGATACACATAAAACATGTAGCACTGGTGCCAGGCAGAAAGTCAGGACCCAGTAAGGGTAGAAGAAAAATATGGAGTGGGAGGGTATGTGTGTGGGGCCAAGGAGCTTAAGTTGTCTACCAAACAGGCCTCAGTGGGGGGCTAGACATCTTCAGATCTCTGGTTTAAGCAGAGATAAATGGTTTGTCCCTCAAGACCCCATAGTATAGCTGAGGTAGGGCTAAAAAAATTAAACTAGGGTTTCTTTACTTAGTACTCAGGCAGTAGGAAGGGGAAATTAAGACAGAGTGTTATGATTCTAAAAAATTGGACTCACAAGGTATAGATTATTGCTCTTGGTCATGTGAAGGGACTCACCTTTCATTCGTTCCTCTTGGCTTGCCTGAGCTGCCATCCATCTCTCAGCCCCATCCCTGTTCCCATCCCCACTCTGAAATCCTCTAACAACTCAGAACTGACCAACCAAAGATAGTCTTAATACCCTGCCATTGTATACTTACTTTCTTCAGTTCACTTCATTTTGACAATTCTTTTTCTTGTCATGCCACCATCTCTGCAGAGGGCTGACTGCTAAGAGGGGCAAAGAAAATCCTGCCACAACCTATAGAGACAGACCTTTTATTTGGCAGACTGCAACAGGAAGTGTATTTCTGGACCCTTAGAAGTACTCTCTGCCTGGTGTTGGGCTCATAGCCCCCTTGTTAAGATTCTACAGTTATATCACAGTGAATCTTCTGAGGTACTACCCCCAACAACCGTGGATTTATGAACTATTTTCTAAGGTCTGTTTGTCTATGCATAAAATCATGTAAAAATTGAGCCCGCTTGTACATTGTGCCTTGCTTGTTCTGGATCTATGTCTCTATGAGAAGGCCTCAGGAGCCAGAGTTGAGCTCAGGATTTTTTGTCAGGTTTTCTAGTGCTTTTCTTGGTCTGCCCAGAATTCCAAAACCCTGTTTGTTTGTGGCTTGTGGCTTTTTCCCTGATAGTCTTTACCTTCTGTTAGGTGCCCAAATCCTAAAGAATATAATGTCAGGTGTAAAGACAAAAGTAAATCCCAAATATATTATAATGGTCCAAGATTTATAACTTGCTGATATTATATCTTTGCTAGTTTACCAGTTATCTCTAGGCATTTCTTTTCAGAGACCGTGATTAGGTAAAATAATCTCAGTTGTCAAGGTTTAGTGCAAGGTGTTTTAGTTAACAGTTCAAGGAGTCTTGATCTTTTTAGCTGTGATCAACAGAAAATGCTAAGAAACCTTGACATTTTGCCTGCCCGCGCTTATTTTTCCAATGGGAGTGAGCAATATCAACCACATTATCAACCCTATTTAGTGTGACAGACACAGGATTTTTCACACAGAACCAATTCTTTCCTACTAGGTAGTTCTCTGCACCTAGTCAGTAAGAGAAAGCTGTGGGGAAATTATTGGTCGATCGTACTAGGTTTTCATTGTTTTTGTTTTCTTAGTTCCTTGCCTGATGCTGGGAAAGCCTGTGGTGACTGCAGATGCAGGTGGCCTTTTATACTTTTTAGCAAAATGGTTGCCAAAAAGTAACCATCTGGCAAAAAAAAAAAAAAAGAAAGAGAATCTTCCATATGGCTTATGGTTTGAATTTTGTCTCTTGTCATTTCTCTCCAGTTTTTCTATACAAAACAAAATGCAGGATACATTTAGAATAATGTTCAAATAAAGCCTTTTAAAATTTATAATTATTTTTCATAGATGTTAGAATCATATATTGAATCTCAATTGTGTGCTGAGCATTTTACGAGCTACTGAAAAGGAAATATCTTGTTGCTTCTGGGAATTGGTCTGTAATGATCTCACTTTTAGCGGAGTGTATAAGGGGGAAGAAAAGCATCTTTTACATAAAATTTCTTAAATGCACACTTATTCAAAAAGTTTAAAAAAGTTTTAAAGCCTCTGTCCTTCAGTATTCATCTAAAGTGTGATCACTGTTCGGTGACTATCCCTGGATCTTGCAGGCTTGGCACATTTCTGCTGCCACTTGTATTGAGTTAGTTATGTTTAGGAGCTGGGCTCCAGTTGCTTTACGTGCTGCAGTGGCTATGGGCTAGTTCTGTTAACTTCTCTGAACATTATTTTCCTTTTCTCTTCGAAGGGCATGATCCTTACTCTGCCTCACATGATTCTTATGAGGGTCAAATAGGATAATGCATGTGAAAGTCCTTTTCCAAGGGGCAAAGCATTATATGAGCATAGAATAATGCATGGTTTTCAAGGAGATCTTTTTCCAACTTTTTTTTTGTTTCAACAGCTTCATTGAGGCATATTTTACTCTGTGCAATTTAGTGATATCTAGTAAATTTGCCCAAGTTGTGTAACCATTACCATAAATCAGTTTTAGAACATTTTCGTCATCCCCGTAAGATCCCTTGTGTCCCTTAACTGTTAGTCCTATTCCCAACTCCTGATCCAGGCAACCCCTAATCTATCTGTCTCTATAGATTTGCCCTTTCTGGACATTTTATCTAAATGGAATCATACAATATGTGTTCTCTGTGTCTTGTTTCTTTCACTTAGCATGATGGTTTGGAGGTTTGTTCATGTCATAGTATATATGAGTAGTTCTGTTTCTGAATAGCATTCCATTATATGGATATACCATACATTTTGTTTAGTCATTTTTGTATAGTTGTTTTGTTTAGTCCACCAGTTGATGGACATTTAGGGTTATTTCCAATTTTTTATTATTATGAATAATGCTGCTGTGAACATTCACATACAAGTCTTTGTGTGGACATGTTTTCATTTCTCTTGAGTATAAAGATGTATCTTTTAATTATAAAAGTAATACATGCTTGTTCTGAAAAATTCTTTATATATGGAAGTATGAAACTTGGTAAATGAGTCATCTCCCTAATTACACTTTCCAGGGGTGGCGATGGTAATAATAATAATAACCATCTTCTTAGTGTTTTGAGCATTTACTGTATGCCAGGCATTGTTGCCTTACATATTCAATTCAATTCAGTTATTTCGTATAGCATATATATGAAGTAATCCTTTTAAGTTGATACTATTTTCCCTTATTTTATGGATGAGAACACTGAAGTTGAAGGACTAAATGTAAAATTGCTTTTCTAGTAAGTGGAAGAGCCAGAATTTGAACTTGGGCATTCTGGTGTATGTTCTTTCAGACTTTCCAAAATATGCAGTTTTTTAAAAACAAAAATTATATACTTATTTTATTCTGTAGCTTGTTTTATTTCACTTAATTTGTCTTACAGATTATTCCATGGTAGGATTTATAGATCTATATCATTATTTTTATGGTTTCATGAATACATATGCCAGGATTTTTTAAAAAATATTTATTTTTTTAGGTTCTACCAGGTCTTAGTTGCACAGGCAGGCACCTTAGTTGTGGCTCACCAGCTCCTTAGTTGTGGCATGTGGGCTCCTTAGTTGTGGCATGTGAACTCTTAGTTGCAGCATGCACGTGGGATCTAGTTCCCTGACCAGGGATCAAACCTGGGCCCTCTTCATTGGGAGTGCAGAGTCTTATCCACTGCGCCACCAGGGAAGCGCCAGAATTTGTTTAATTCGTCTTTTATTAGTAGACATTTGGTTGCTGTTTTTTTTCCTTCTCTATTATGAATAGGGCTGCAGCAAATATCTTTGTATAATACTTTGCTTACTTGTGTTACTTTTTTGGCCTTAAGTCCTAGAAGTGAAATTTCCAAGTGAAAGTGGAAATTTTGGTGCTGTTAAATACCACCCCCCCCATAGAAGGTGGTAAACAACCCCCTCCAATTCCCTCACCCTTGTAATCAGCATATGAGAGCCTGTTTTTCCAGCCTCATCAATGTTGCATTATTATCTCTGTAATGTGGTTATATGTTATCAATCATATAAACATTCTAGAGAGAAGTTAACATATCAGTGAAGGGCAGTGGTGAATAGTAGTTTAAGTAGTTTCCAGCCTTTTGATAGGTAAGGATTTGGCATTTATCTAGGCTCTCAAGAGCTGCAATATTGGAGTAGCCCAAACTGTAATTCAGATTAATTTAGGTTGACTTACTTGGTTGATGATTTAAAATGAACACTAAGACATTTCAGCCACAGCCATTTCCATTTTCTTAGGCCTGTTCCCTAACTGCTCTGACCTGCTGGTTACCTTTCACCTCATTGCTGCCTACACTATCCTTGTCTTGCCCCCCAACTCACTTTATTTTTTTTTAACATCTTTATTGGAGTATTATTGCTTTACAATGGTGTGTTAGTTTCTGCTTTATAACAAAGTGAATCAGCTATACATATACATATATCCCCATCTCTTCCCTCTTGCATCTCCCTCCCTCCCACCCTCCCTATCCCACCACTCTAGGTGGTCACAAAGCACCGAGCTGATCTCCCTGTGTGCATAGGCTGCTTCCCACTAGCTATCGGTTTTACATTTGGTAGTGTATATACGTCCATGTCACTCTCTCACTTTGTCCCAGCTTACCTTTCCCCCTCCCCGTGTCCTCAAGTCTATCCTCTAGTAGGTCTGCATCTTTACCCCCAACTCACTTTAAAGTGAAGCCAAGAAGAAGGGAGATGAGAACTTGGACATCTGGGATAGATACGTGTGCTTACCATTTCCATTCTTTCCTTCAATGGAAACTGCCAGAGTGAGGCCAGCAGCCTAATGCTATCCTTTTGTAGTCTCTCCAGAGGTAAGGCTCTAGTCATTTCTGTTGCTGGCAGAATCCAAGTTGGCATGGTCTCTGTGGCCAGTATATAGCGCTGTATATACCTGTTTAGGGGGAGGTAGCTTTTCCATCCTGGTTCCAGTAAAGGAATCAAGGACACAAGAGTGTTGGATGTTGCTAGTTGTGGATGATCCCCAGTTGTCTTGCGGGAGCCAGAGCTTACCACATCTCTCAGATATTGGGAACCCTGGTTAGAATTTTCCTATAGATTTTGCCTTTGTCTTCTGACTATCCCTTTCCTCTCCACTCTCCATGCCTGGTGTCTTCATCCCTAGGCCCTGTTAGTCTGGGGGATGCTGCCCTCTGTTGGTGGACTGTAGGATACCCACAGCAGTTTAGATGGATCTCATCACTAGAGGAACTGACAAGGCTATATAGAGCCGGAGTCGTGAAGCTCTCTAGTCTCCAGTTTCATGAAACGGTCCTAAGACTTTCTGCTGTGAGAATAATTCATCAATCACTAGAATAGTACAGAGACTTTCACTGTAATATCTATTGTGGCAAAAGAAAACCTAGGTGTCCAGCACTCGGGATTGTACTTACAGGAGCTAAAATTGGCTGTGTAAAGACAACATAGAAGAATGAAAATATTTATCACAAAACAAAAAAAGCAAGCAGAATATAGCAATTGCAGCCATGGGAAATATTATATTTCTTATGTAGGATAATGGCTAATTTGGAATCCTCAAGACTAGTTGTCAAATCTAGGATGATCTCCTTTGATATGTCATTAATACTGTTAGTAAAACAGTATGCCCAGTGTTTCTTTAGTATTGCTGTATATCTGTATTTTCTCCTGAAACAAATACTTGACATTTGAGTGGCCTGCTACAAACATTTCTATGATGTGTGGTCCTCCCTCAGACCTGATTTCCTAGGACAATAAAGTGGTGCCTTAGGTAGCAACTGACTAAAACAGGTACCCCAGTTGTGACAGGAACTTCCTAGGCAGGCTTTTCACCTGTAGTCTCTTTTATAATATAGGAGGCCACATAGAGTGTAGACATTACTTTGTATGATTTGATGAGAGACTGACTTGCCTCCTTGGTATAGGTCTCTACCTCAAATGATGCCCAGTAGGATGGTGACAACCTACAGGTTATGATGTTTCTGAGATTTTCTTTTTGTAAAGAACCATAAGGAGGAAAGGAGCCTTTTGACAAACCACAACTTCTGTTTTCTAAAACTAAGCACCTCATTACATAACATTTAGATGAGAATAAAAAGTATTGACTCATATATCTTGATCCTTTTCATTTAACAAGTAAATTGCTCAGTTTTCAACAGCAGGACTAGAATGAGGCAAATGAGATACCTATAGTACAAAATTTAAGACAACATTCACTCTCAGGGTCGTGCAAGTTCAGGATCAGCCCTGTTTCTCAAGCAATCCCTGTCAGGCCCTTTGCTCCACTCTGAGGAAGACATCATTCCTGATGTGATAGGATAGATTGTTTATTATCCTTTCTCAGTCTAAGCCTGGACTAGAGCCTACGGCCCCTGGGCTCTGGAAGCAGCTGTCTGGTTGAGCAGGTTTTGATCAACCACTTGATTTTTGGCTGTGGGTTTAGCACAGGGGGAGTAGCCCACTAATGACAGCCTGACTAAAATCCAGAATGAGTCTTGCAAAATGACCGAGTAAGGTCTAAAAAGTCTGGTTTCTTATCTCCTTAATCATTTCCCCATTTCTTGGCTTTTCCTATATTGATGAATATTTGAGTTTCTTCCAGCTTTTAAAAATCGTAGCATATTCCAGTGATCATCCTTATATGTATATCTTTGTAAACCATAAGTATTTCCGTAAGATAGAGGTGTAAAAGAGGGATCTTTGGGTCAAAAAGTGTGCAGTTTAAATGTTGATACTATAAGCTGTATTTAAGCTGTGTATCAACTATCAACATTGTATAAGCATACTCATTTTCTCAAGCCTTTTCCAGCACTGAAATATTCTCAGCATTTTAAATATTTTGCCAATTTGATGGATAAAATCCTTGTTTGTCGGATTTCTTTTATGTTTATAAATAGTGTGTGTGTGTGTGTGTGTGTGTGTATGTTTGGGTGTCTTTGCCTTTCAGAAGTTAGACATTTATGTAAACGCAAATACAATCGTCTTTTCCTTAATGATGTCTGGGTTTTATGTTATGTAGACTTTCCCTCCCCGCAATAGTAAAGAAATACATTATTCTCATTTTTTATTCTAATGATTTTCCAGTTCATTTTTTGTGTATGTGATTAGTTCTTTTATAGCTCATGAAATTCCTGTTTCATGAGCTGTCAACACATTTTACTGCCAAAGGAAAAATAATGAATTTTTAATTTAGAAAGATAATAAAAATGAAATCAATATGCCCTTTTGGTAATGATTACTTTGGGATTATAGACTTGGGGCCAGGGTGCTGTTCTCTTCTCCCTTCTGCTCCAATTATATTTGTCCTTTTCTTAACTATTTTTTTTTAAGTACATATTATTTTTACTAAAAATAATAACTGTTTGACACTTCTGTTTATAAAATGTTTCCACACACGTTCTAATTGGTTCCTCAGAACACTTTTCAGTTAGGACACTTTTCAGTTAGGACAGGTATAATTATCCCCATTTTATGGGTGAAGAAATTAAGATTATATAAGTAATAAGTGATGGAGATTTTTCTGGCTCCAATTATTCTAGCTATGGCTCTTTTTAGTTATCCAAATTCCAAGAACATTTGACTGTTAACGTATAATCATTCTTCTGTTGTTCATCTCTTTAAAAAAGATTTGTGGCTCAGCATCTGTGTGCAAACTTTTGCATCCTCCTGAAATAAACAAAAACAATATGCCTCACAAATGTTTCTTAGGTGCTTTGTGGGAGGACAGAGAGAGTTGGAAGGTTGGGATAACTAGAAGTTAATGAAATAGTGCTTTCATGCAGTTGGAATAAATACTGTGTTGCGGCTTGCCTGATAACCTTTTACAGTTTCCAGTGTCAGGCCTTTGTAGAATTCTCCATATATACATTGAGAATTTTAAAGGAGCTGGGTGAGTCTTTAATAGACCAGGATTTCACCTCCAGTTCTGTACCTGGCTCCCATTCCAGAACCCCAACTATATGCCTGTCACCAACTGCCTCTCTGAGGTCTATCATGCATTTTCCTTTTGCTGAGTGTTTTCTTTCTTTATTTTTTTTTAAGATTTTTTATTTTGATGTGGGCCATTTTTTAAAAAGTCTTTATTGATTTGTTACAATATTGCTTCTGTTTTTTGTTTTGAATTTTTGGCTGGGAGGCATGTGGGATCTTAACTCCCTGATCAAGGATCAAACCTGTACCCCCTGCATTGGAAGGCGAAGTCTTAACCACTGGACCGCCAGGGAAGTCCCTGAGTGTTGATTTTCATACCACTGTGACTCTTATAGTGAAGTACTTACTGTAAAAAGTACCCACCCATTTTCTTTTTGTTTAATTTCTCATTTTAGTAGGTCATTAAAATAATGGCACTGCAGTGTCTTAGCCTGGAAAGTTATCAAATTCGTTTTACACTGCATTTATCTGAGAATTCTCAATGTTATATGATAAAGGATCTAAATTTCCCAACTTTGTAATAACTTGATCTGAACAGAGATGTTCAATGGAATTCACGTATCTTATTTGTGTGAAAGGTGAACTTCACCAAGACTGAGAAAACACCATTAAAAGGGCAATATCAGACTTCAAATTAATAATTATTTCATTAGTACCAAAAGGTCAAGTAAGATTGTACAGGGTTGTTTTCCAGGAATATGCTCAAAAGGATTGCTTTAATGCATTTGGGTGTCTCTTGCAAAGAAGACATGGTGAATGGGAAGGTTGGCTTTGGGCAGAGTTGTAGAGGCTTGAAAAATATCCAAGAAGAAAAGGAGAATTTCATTGTGATGACCAGTTCCTTTAAGAGGGATTATGATATTGTTATCTTTACAGTCATTTTTGTGCTAATTTGCAAAGGGGAATTCTGCTTATAGTGGTGGATTTTGTCCAAGTCAAGATGGGCCTGAGGCAAAGTTTTAGGATCTGCTCTCTCCAGCTGTTGGATTTATCTCTTTGGCTCCTCTTCTTTTTTTTATTTTTAATTAATTAATTAATTTTTGGCTGCATTGGGTCTTCGTTGCTGTGCGCGGGCTTTCTCTAGTTGTGGCTTGCAGGGGCTACTCTTCCTTGCGGTGCGCGGGCTTCTCATGGTGGTGGCTTCTCTTGTTGCGGAGCATGGGCTCTAGGCATGTGGACTTCAATAGTTGTGGCACACGGGCTCAGTATTTGTGGCTTGTGGGCTCTAGAGCACAGGCTCAGTAGTTGTGGCTCATGGGCTTAGTTGCTCCGTGGCACATGGGATCTTCCCGGACCAGGGCTTGAACCCGTGTCCCCTGCATTGGCAGGCGGATTCTTAACCATTGCGCCACCAGGTAAGCCCTGGCTCCTCTTGGCTTTATAATCCCTATCTCATCCCACAAACCAACCATCACAACCTGTCTTAGATTCTATCTTGTATGAATTGAATACGGCAATAGGTAACTTGAGAAAACAATCAGTGCTTTTAGGGGAATACCTGAAGGCCAGTTGTCAGGGATATATGAATACTAATCAGGATTTCAGGAAATATATTCTCTAATCTTGAACACTTTTCACTCTGGCTGGTGAGAACGAGAGCTATTCCTGGCTCTTGTGAGCCCTGAAAATAATTTCCCCTATTCCTTTTGGGTGGTTCTTTCCCTAGCCTTGGGTAGTTTCCTCATACGTGTACAGTCATCCATCCTCAGCTGAAGACTCAGGAGAACCCTTTGCACATCTCAGTCATGCTCCCTCCATGTGGCTCTATCTTTTCCAGCCCTCTGCCCTGTTAATTCCAGCCACACTAGCCTCCTGGACTCCCAAGTCCAAATCCTCAGCTCGAGAAGACTTGTTCGGCTCTACCTGAGCTCTCCCTGTGCTCCCTCCTGGAAACTCTTTGGGCAGTTAGGTGGGATATTCATAGGGCTTTCCTTGTTTCCAGGAATCACTGTCCTTTGCTGCCTAAAATCAATACATGAAAATCATTATTTTATATACTTTGTCCAGTTCCAGTCTTCTCTAGTCAGGAGGCCAAATCTGGTTGCCATTACTCCATCTTGGCCAGAGGCAAGATCCATTTGCAACTTTTATGTACTTTTAAATGTACTTAAGTTTTCATAAAAGGGATCAAACCAATCTCTTTTCATTCACAGCATGTTATGGACTTCTTTACATGCCAATACATAAAAAATTTACCTCATTTTTATAATAGTTACATATATCTTATAGCTTTATTAGATTGCAAAATTTGTTTTGTTATTTATTTAGCTATTATATACAGTACTACAGTGAATACTTTCTCATTCCTGCACAAGTATATCTGTAGGATACTTTTCTAGAAGTGGAATTACTAGGTTAAAAAATGATATGTGCATTTTAAAGGATAGGCTTGGTTTTGATACATAATGCCGAAAGTGATCTCTCAAAATGTTGTACCAACTTATATAATGAGTGTGTGATGGAAGATGCTAAAAATAAAAAATCACCTAAACTACTTCTTTGCATTAACACTGATAGGATACATGGAGGAGCTCGCTTTCTTTATAGGACAAGAGTTATCATTGGAATTGGGTAATTTCTAAGGATGTGATTTCGTGGCAGGCAAATTTTTTTTTTTTTTTTTTTTTTTTTGCGGTACGCGGGCCTCTCACTGTTGTGGCCTCTCCCGTTGCGGAGCACAGGCTCCGGATGCGCAGGCTCAGCAGCCATGGCTCACGGGCCCAGCTGCTCCACGGCATGTGGGATCTTCCCACACCGGGGCGCGAACCCTCATCCCCTGCATCGGCAGGCGGACTCTCAACCACTGCTCCACCAGGGAAGCCCCGTAAATTCTTACATTGATGTGAAATTTGAAACTGATCCATCTGCTAACCCAGTTAAGGTAACTCAGAAGAGAGGAGTTTACTAATGCGTAGTGCTCATATCTGACTGCCTCTACCCACAGCCCTGATACTATTCCCTTTGGCTGGAGTGCCATTTAAGTCCTGCAGAGATGCTAGTGTTTTGGTCCAAGCAGCATTACCAAGAGAAGATGCTTGGCAAATTTGGCAAATCCCAGGAAAGCATTTCTTGGAAGTCTTTGGTGTCTCTTCAGGCTTAGGAGTGGTTCTTTCTCTGATTTCTGTACTGGTTTGTCCTCATACAGCTGAGTCCAGGGTGAGGTCATTGGAGGCTCTGCATAATTCACTACTTTTGCTCCAAATGAAGGTTGACTCCTTGGAATCTGGATGGACTCTGAGAGGGGGGCAGGAGAAAGAAGTGATTCAGTTCACCAAATGGAAATTCTTCCTTTTTTACCTAACATCTGGTTTTAATTCTTTGCTTAGCTTTATTTGGAAATCTTATCAAAAAGCAAAAGTCTCTGTGATTAGCTAAACAATACAGCTGCACAACTCAGCTATCACTCTCTCCAGGAAGCCCTTCTAGACTTTCAGTTCAGTTCATCAAATAATCAAATATATACTAAGCACCAAGAACACAGTGATAAGCTGCTTCCACCCCAGCTAAAACAAGCACATTTCTTCTGAGCACACCTTATATTTTGCCCCCCCCTTCTAAGACATATATATCATTCTTTCCCACTGGCTTGAGTTCCTCAAGGACAGAATCTTCACTCATTTCTCTCAATGCAGTCACCTCTAGCTTGGCATAGAACAGGAATTGCTCAGTGTTGAACTGCTCAGAATGCTTAATTCTTTGTCTCTAATTCTGGACTAAAGAAGGGAGAATGGTCTTTTTAAAAAATCACTTTATTGAGATATGATTGACATACAAAAAAACTGTACCTATTTAATGTATAAAACTTGATGAGTTTAGAGACAAGTATATACCTGTAAAACCATCTAATTTCAGGCTGCCTCTTATTTTAGTTAGCTGTTTCTTTAGAATTATGGATTCATCAAACATGAATCAAGTACAGTGGGCCTTCTATATTTGCAGATTCCACATCTGTGGATTCAACCAATCATGGATCCAAAAATTTTTTAAATTCCAGAAAGTTCCAAAAAACAAAACTTGAATTTGCTGTATACCAGAAACTATTTACATAGCACTTACATTGTGTTTTGTATTATAAGTAATCTAGAGATGATTTGAAGTATACAAGAGGATGTGCATAGGTTATATGCAAATACTGTGCCATTTTATGTGAGGGACTTGAGCATCTGTGGATTTTGGTATCCATGGAGGTCCTGGAACCAATCCCCTGTCGATACCTAGGGACTACTGTACCCATTTTGTGCTAGGTTTTGTGGTAGGTGCCAGGAATACAAAGATGAATCACATCACGTCCCTATTCTTGGAATACTCACAGACCCATGGGCAGGCAGGCATCCAATGGGATGGAACTGTAGAAATTCATAGGATTGGAACCCTTAGGGCAGGTAAGAATTGGAGATTTCTTGGAAGATATAATGTCTGAGTTAGCTGAGAATTAAGTAATTCATGGAAACTAGCCAGGCAGAAGGAACAGTACATGCAAAGGCACATTTGGGAAACTGTAAATAGCACGGTTTGTTGACAGCACTGGGAATATGAGAAGGGAAAATGGAGAGGTTGACAAGAGGCTTGATCAGGAAGGCTCTTGTAAGCTTGGGAGGGTGCTTTATTCTGAAAGAATTGACAAATTTTAAATGGGAGTATATGGTTTTATTTGAGTTTTAGAAAGCAGCCAGAGTGGAGAATGGATTTGGGAGGGGGGAAGGTAGAAAGGTGGAAAAAAATAGGAGCTAACAAGAGAGACCTATAAGGAGGCTCTTGAAATAAGCCAGATGAGAGATAATGGTGGCCAAGAATAGGATAGTGGAGATGAAAATAAATGTATGGGTTCAGGAAGATCTGTTTGTTTTGCTTTATATTATTAGATTTTATGCGTACATAGAAATACGTAAAGTGGTACAATGAACCCACGTACACAGCCTCAACAATAATCATCATCCAGTGACTAATCCTATCCCACCCATATCTTTACCTCCCCCACCCCCCCCATGTTATTTGAAGCAAATCTCAGGTATCATTTCATCCATAAATATTCCAGTATGTATCTCTAGAAGATTTTTTTTTTTTTTTTTTTAAATCTATAGATTTCTCCTCCATCTCTTTTTCCCTCTCATTTAAGAGATTGGGTGATTTGTCTTGTTGAATTTACCACAGCCCAGATTTTGCCGATTACATCCTTCTGATGTAGATGAATGTGTTTTTCTGAACTCTGTAGCTCTTTAATTTTAGTATTTGGATCTGGAGGCATGATCACCTTCAGATTCAACTTTCTGGGCAAGAATTCTTCATGGGGATGTTGAATTCTTCCATCAGAAAATATATATACCATCTTGTTTTCTCTTTTTGTTATGTTAGTAGCTGTTGATGATCAGTATCTAGGAGCCATTATAGTAACATTCTAATTCCAGTATTTCTTGTTCACTCATTGGCTGGAATGTTTCTATAAAGAGAAAATTTTCCACTGCTGTTGATTACCCTGTTCTGTATTTCATTTAGAAAAGGCAGGGTAAATACTTGATTCTTTCCCTTTTTAGTATTTAATAATTTCCAATATGCTGTGTTAGTTCCCTAGCATCCTTCAATGGTGACAGATTTTTTAGAGTCATTATTAACTCATGGATTTAAACATTTGTGTTTCAGTTAATTGTAATTATTTTTTAAAAGGATATTCTAATTGTCTCATCTATGTTTAGAGAGTGGCTGATTCAGCAGCTTTTGAGGAGATAGGAAAGATAGGAATGATGATAGGTTTTGAATTTAGGTGGGTTAAAGGGGAGAAAGGAGTTAAGGAGAGTCCCAGGTTTTTGGCTTGGGTGGTTGAGGCTGTTCACTGAAACAGCTGAGAAAGAGGAGCAGGTTTTAAAGCGTGGACATGTCTGGACATGTCTGAGGTGCTTATGATAGATGCATCTTTGTGGAGATGTCCAGGAGGCAGTTGGATATCAAGATGTGAAGCTCAGGGGAGCAATCCATGACTCCAGGACCTAGGATAGGGCTCAGTTGCTATGTGTAGTTCACTCATATGATTATGTATGTTATATCTTGTTTGATAAAAATCAGTCCCTTTGCCAGCTGAAGCCAGGCTGTACCCCAAAGTAAGATTATTAAGCCACTATTGCTTTCTCTTTTCTTTGTGCTTATCGTCAGAGAGTCAGGTTCAATCTCTAGTAGAGTAG
Source organism: Neophocaena asiaeorientalis asiaeorientalis (assembly GCF_003031525.2). Lineage (NCBI taxonomy): Eukaryota > Metazoa > Chordata > Mammalia > Artiodactyla > Phocoenidae > Neophocaena > Neophocaena asiaeorientalis. Next base: position 9,915,198 of record NW_020175018.1, on the reverse strand, counting down.
GAAGGACAGAATTGGTTGTAGGTAGGTTTGCCACTAGGCTGGTTTACAACCGGTCCTGTTGGTTTTCCGATTTATTACACCCAGTCCCTCAGTTAGAGGAGAGCTCTGTGTATGGGTAGGATTTACTGTAGTTGGAATTGAGGCTGGGTGAACTGGTTTTGGCTTTGCAGGAATGGCTTAGGGCAATCTTTTTGTGAGTATTTGTATTCCTAAAGGATTTTCTTTCCCTCCCCCATGATCCTGCTCTCTGAAGCAACTCCTTTCCTTTCTTCCTCTAGTCAACAAATATTCATTTAGCACATGCTTTGTGTCAGGCACTGGGGATACAATGGTGAACAAGAATAGGGGGCACAGTCCCTGCCTTCATATAGCTTGGAGTCTAGTGGCAGATATATGTATATATTATATATGTTAATCAGAAGATCATCAGCAATGTATGATTCCATACTAATACAGGAACTCAGTAAATAGGACATATTGGTCAGAAATCTTTTATTACCAGTGCTGGGTCTTCATTATTGGAAGATTCAGTGTCAGGTAGGTTTACAAATGAGAAAAAAAAAAAAAAAAAAAATATATATATATATATAACAAAG
>NW_020175018.1:9829939-9914531 GCF_003031525.2 Neophocaena asiaeorientalis asiaeorientalis | reverse complement strand
TGGAGTTTTTCTAGGGGAAAAAAAACCTCCTCTGAAGTAAGATGGAAGAGTTAGAAAACGTGAAAATGAAAGTAGACTATGAATGCACCATTAAGTTTATTATTTATTATTATTTTTAATATATTTATTTATTTATTTATTTTGGGCTGCATTGGGTCTTCATTGCTGCGCGCAGACTTGCGCAGGCTTTCTCTAGTTGCAGCGAGCGGGGGCTACTCTTTGTTGCGGTGCGTGGGCTTCTCATTGCGGTGGCTTCTCTGTTGTGGAGAATTGGCTCCAGGCGTGGGGCTTCAGTAGTTGTGGCACATGGGCTCAGTAGTTGTGGCTCACAGGCTCTAGAGTGCAGTTGTAGCGCACGGGCTTAATTGCTCTGCGGCATGTGGGATCTTCCTGGACCAGGGCTCAAACTATTGTCCCCTGCATTGGCAGGCGGATTCTTAACCACTGTGTCACCAGGGAAGTCCCACCATTAAGTTTAATTTAAAAAAAAATGCATACCACCCACTCACCTACACAATACATATACCAAAAGCCTTCTAATTGCTTTAGCATATTGTGAGTGCCTGCTCTGTGATATATGCTAAACCCAAGGCTGTGCTCTGAAATTACCAAAGCTTGACTTTTTGGGGTTATATTCAGACTAATAAGGAAGGCAGAACTGTAAAATAAAAACAGTAGGTGGCTTGTGTTATCATGATGTATTTTAGGGATCCAGGCAGCATGGAAGAAGGGTGTGGTTTGACTCTGTCTGATGCCTGGGAGGATGGAGTCTTAGAATACCTCACAGTGGAGGTGATATTTAAATTGAGTCCAGAAAGATGAGTAAGTGCTAGTGGAAGCTATAAGGAAGTAGTGGGAAGAGTTCTTCCAGGTAGATGTTATAGCTTAGCATATTTGCACTACAGGTGAGTCAGTATGGCAGGAGTGATGGGTATTTATAGGGAATAGTGATAAATGAAGCTGGAGAGATCAGCAGGGGCTGGATTGTAAAGGGGATTGGGATTGTGGACCTTTATACTATAGGTGCCTGAGAGCCATTGACTAGACACACAGATCATGCCACAGTTATTGGGAGTTTTTATCTTGTACACCTTTGTCCAGAGTCCTCAGTTATACAACAGTGAGTTACTTGTAGGCAGAAACCTCTTCCTGTGTCATCTTTTTTTCCCCTCTCAGTCAGGCAAATAGATGGGTAGACAAATGAAACAACAGTGAGAAGTCAGGGCCTAGGCCAGAGTCTATCCAGAAACTACTGAGTTTCAAGTGGTTTTCCTTTTTAGGGGCACCAAAGGAGGAAGGCTCTCTGTCCATTTGCCCTGCCCCCAAGTCTTCCTTTTTACTGCGGTGATCTTATTTACTTCATTTGCACATGTTGCTTAACAGCACTTTGAGCTGTTGATATATTCAGAGCTGCAATATTTTATTTTCATTCATCTCTGGACTTAATTGTGAAGAAGATAGACAGGTAAGGGTGCCATATGGGATGAATAAGTCCCAACTCGTTCAGACTTCTCAGGAGACAGAATAGTTGGCTGTGTTTATACATTGTATGTCTGTTTCTTTTCTTTTTCTCTTCATTCAAAAGGGGCTGATTTATTCATACTATAATCTGATACTTTAAAAATCCACGTACAAGATCTTGACTGGAGAATTATGGAGATGTTTTAAAGGAGGGTTCACTCTTTCCAGGTCTTAAATACCCTACTCATATTTAAATTTACTTGATTGTCTCAAAAATGTCTTTTTACAGTTGATTTGTTCAAATCACAGTCCAAGCAAGGTACATACTTAGCATCTGCTTGTTATATGTAAGGCTATTCTTTTTTTTTTTTTTTAATTTATTTATTATTTATTTTTGGCTACGTCGGGTCTTAGTTGCGGTGCACGAGCTCTTCGTTGCAGCGCACGGGCTTCTCTCTAGTTGTGGCATACAGGCTCCAGGGCGTATGGGCTCTGTAGTTGTGGCGCGTGGGGTCCAGAGTGCGTGGGCTCTGTAGTTGGCTGCACATGGGCTCTCTAGTTGAGGCGCACGAGCTCAGTAGTTGTGGCGTGCGGGCTTAGTTGCCCTGTGGCATGTGGGATCTTAGTTCCCTGATCAAACCAGCGTCCCCTGTGTTGTAAGGTAGATTCTTTACCACTGGACCACCAGGGAAGTCCCTATAAGGGTATTCTTAAATCACACCCTGGAGTCTTTTTTTCCATTGCCAATCATGTTACTCTTCTGCATACGGGTTTAATTCCTGACTTTATATCATAGGCATTAAAAAGTCTTGTGTGATCCTTATTCCTTCACGTCCTGAAATACCTTTCCTACCTGTTTACATGTTGAACACCAAGGTTCAGCTCCCTTTCTATGGCATGCCACTCCAATCTAATGCATTTTCCTTCATCTGTTTCCTTAACTCATAACATCATGTTGTCATTTATCTGTTTAGTTGTTTGCAGTACAAGTGGGTTAATGTGGAGTGGGGGGAAATGAGGCTGGAGAGAGGTCAGCAGATGGTGAGCACCTCTAAGGTGAGGATCACATAATATTCATTTCTGTCACTTCAGTCAGCATAGTGCCTAGCTCATAGGAGACACTCAGTGAATGTTTGTAGAATTGGATGAAAAACCCTAGTTTCTAAAATATTTTTGGTTTGTAGCTCTGAGTTATTTTTTGTTTGTTTTTTCCTGAACTATGGACTGCCCTTTCCAACTCCAGAAACAGATGGCAAAACTGGAAATCATATCTAAGTATGTTCTTTGTTGCTCCTGTTCTTTTTCTGAACTCAGGAGCTTTGCTTGTTAGTCCCAGGTAATGTGGACTTCATTTGACTGTGTTTCATTATTCCTGTTTAGTTGAATTAAACTCCTGTCCTTGCCATAAGGAATGTATGCATCAAGGATCTGACAGATGAGAACAAGAGACCTTGGGCTTTTGGGTTTTGTGGTTTGCAAGGTTTAAAAAGGAATTTTAAATATTTTCCGCATAATTCTGTTTTTCTGAAATGGATAGATTTTCTAACTAGTCCCCCTCCAATCAGTGGTCACATGGCTTTCACTTTGCATCAGACTATCATTGAAACTTCTTAAAGGCAAATAAGGCTGAAATGATTCCAGTGATTGTGTAGCCACTAGAATCGCTATCATTTGTTTTACTTTGAAGGACTAAACATAATACATCTTGATTACCCCCTTCAGCTTCAGAATCTGCAGTCTTCTTTGAAAGTTGCCATTTGAATAAACAAACACGGAAATGATGTTGAATAGTAATATCTAAAAAGAGGCTTTGTTGTTTCCTGTCCAAGATTTGTGGCATAATGGAGGAGATGAGGGACTAGGGTATTTGGATTTCTTCTCTCAGTTGGTCTGATGACTCTTGCTTTTTCCTTTCTTTGGGCCTCAGTTTCCCCATCTTTAAAATGAAAGTGGAACCAGTTTCTTGCAAGGTTAATAACTAAGGTTCTGCCATTCATAATTTGGACTCAACTTTTGAATTCTATTAGATATTCAGTATGCAAATGTCACAGGTGTTGGTTGGATGTAGAAGTTTGTTCATCTACTTTTTTCTACATTACAAAACTAGTATTAGCAAGTAGAAAATGTTGCTTTCTTATCTTCTTTTCTTCCCTTCCCACTCATAAATTCCATGAATCCTTTTAATCTTTTTAAATGATTTTTCTTCTCTGCCGTTGTTTTTAACAATCTTATTGGGAGCCCTGTTTAGATTTAGAGTTTGTCTTTTGCATTCACATGGTCACTGAGGTGCATGTTCATGTGCTCTGCCCCTTCCTCCTAGTAGAACCTATAAAGGGCTCTCAAAAAACTGTGGGACTTTGGATACTGAAGAAATATGACTCTATATCCAAAAACAAAGACTTACCTGTCTTAAACTATGTTAAAGATTTGTTCTCAGGCTTATGGGTACATCAAGGATTATTACTAAGACCCACCCTTTAAAATCAAGAGTGCTGCCTCAGTCTTGATACTTGGACCTTGACCAATAGCTCCCCATTTTATATTTTCCTCCAAAGGTTGGTACAGTAAAGCAAAGAGGCTTACTATACTTTATTAATCTCTTGTCTGGGTGGGAATAGGATGGGAACACTTGTTGATGTGTTTGTGTTGGAGTAGGTGTGTGATGCCAGTGGCAGAAAATTTACTTTTAGGCAGACAAATTATAGCCTTTTCTCCTCCTGGAAATCATTGGTCACTTTCCCTTTAGGCCATACTTTGTAAGATGACCTTAATGCTCTCTCTTTTGGTTGGGAAAGCCCTCTAGTAACAGTGGTAGCAATATTTGCCATTCAGTTATATGGCTGCCAGTGACAGATTCCATTCCCACTCCTTTTTTATGGACTACTGCTGTAAGATGTGCCTGACCTTTAAATTATTCCCAAGGCTAGCCTAGAGATTAAAGGAGATTTCATAGGATGAAACACTTTGCACAGTTAAAAAACACTTATCCCTGGCAGTTGGTCTCTCTTTGGATCATCTCACCTTCTCAGTGGAACTTGCCCTGATATTGTGTTCTGATATCTGAATGGAGAGCTGAATGTTTGACATCATGTGTCATTAGCATATGGCTCAGATTTGCCAGCCTCTGCAGCTCTGTGGCGGTGTTTGAACATACTCACACACCCAGGGTGACATGCACTGGTATGGTTCACAAATCAAGGAGGCATGGCATAATGATTGCTTAAGATCTTAGGAGTTTTAAAGGAATGAAGCAAGAAGCTTACTTTAAAGATTTAAGCTCTTGGCTGGGGGCGGGGGATGAAAATTCTAACCTTTGCTTTCCAAAAGAATATTGCAGACCTAGTTCCCTTTCTCCACATTATTTCAAACTAGTGTGTATAACCACAGCATGAAAATTAAGGGCCAGATTTAAAGTGAACACTGCAAATAACTCAGCTTCACATTTTAATTTTCTCAGAAGAATTTGCCTTGTCATTGTTTATTATAATGACAAAAAGCAGGGGATCCCACTCCTGCCCCACCAACACATGCATAACACGGAGTCTTTGTTTTTTCTTTTCCTTGTGCCAAAGGTTTTAACTGTAAACTTTCTAATCCAGATTATAAAAGAATATAATATAAAATTGCTCTTGAAAGAAAGGAGAGAAAAAAATCCTAGAACTCTTTTAAATTAAATGAAAACCAGGTCCTTCTAAAATGCTGCCTTTTAAGTTTAGGATCTCAGCTTTAAAAAAAGACCGGAGGAGTATTTCCTATTAAATGTTCCCATAACAGTTTTCAGAGAGTCATGGTAGGCAGTATTGTTAACTAAAGAAAATAAGTGTCATGGTAGGCAGTATTGTTAACTAAAGAAAATAAGTCTATCAGTTCCACTTAGATAACCTTTGGAAATAAACGAACTCCATACACGTTGTGACCTTAGCGCCTGAACTTTCTAATCACATGACTGGCTTGTAAACTGACCTGTGAGGATGACTGTTGTAGTACAGGCTAAGAGAGAGAAATTGGCCAAGTGTCGGAAGGGTGATCATCAAGCTGGACTTGTCTTGTAATCTCTGTTTCTTCATGGCTGCAATAGAACTTCTCAACAGACTCCGAGAAGCATGAAATGGAGACATGGGAAGGTAAGGGAGCAGACTGTGTCAGTCTGGGCTCAAATCTAAGGTTTAGAAATTTTCTTTGAAGGTTTAGAGCAGATAGTAGCCTTGAGGGAAGAGGGAGGCAGTCCAATCCTTTTTTTGTGTCTTGGCGGAATTCAGCCAACAAGTTTTCATGTAAATAGCAACTAGCTATAAATGTTTTGAAATAGAGAAAAGCAAGGGAGAACTGTAGTAAATTGGTTATTGTGGTTGATGTTTTTAAGAGAATGAGCAGAAAAAAAGGAAAGAAAAAATGGATTGAAATTTTATAGTGACTTGAAAAAAAATCTTAAACTTCATTTTACATCACAGTCCTTAGGTAAAGTTTACAGTTAAAAAAATTATTCCGTTTACTTCTTGACAGATTTTGTTTATATTTTAAATTCCCTAATCCAGTTCACCATCTGCCAAAGCCTTATTTAGTACTGTTAATTATAGATAGTATTGGGGTCATGAGCCCTTTGATAAGGCATCCTCATTCCCTTTGGGGGAACTTAGATACTTTATGGTTTTGGGTATAAGACTAAGCCATTGCTAATTTCTTTTTAAGTGGATTGTTTTTAAAATGGGTAAATATTCTCTCTCTCTTTAATTTAATAGCAAGTAGTTAGTGTTGAATTTGTATACTTGTAATAAGCTCTTGTGTGAGAAACCCCAGTGCCCCACAACTTTATTATTTGGACCTCAAAAGACATAGGCAGCTAAAGAAACAGCTACAAAATGAATCTTAGTGTTTAAGATTTGTTGTATTTGTTTGCTATGTTTATAAAGTATAGAGTCTAAGAGTTTGCCAAAAGTTTGGTTTCTCATAGGCACTGCTCAGTTATAGCCAGAAGAGTTTCAGATTCTTTGAGGCAGTTGGTATATTTCTAGGAATGGCATTAATCTATGAAATGCTTTCTTAGGAAAGCTTCCCAGCCCCTTGCAGCATGCCTAACATCTGCCATAGGCAGCTTTGCAGTTTAATTCTAACTCTGAGGATGCGCAAGCTAGGGAAATGGGACCCTCACAGCAACATTCTTCTTTATAGTAATACTCCCTTATATGTTCTTCCCCAGCACTTTGTATGCCAGAATTACCTCATTGGTTTTTATTATAAATTGGTGGAAACTACAAAGTTTATAGAAATTATCAATTACATGCACAACCTGGTATTTTTAATCTTGAACAACTTTCTCCCAATAGGCACAGAAATTCTTTGTTAAACTAATCTGCTTATACTAGCTTTTCCAGAAGGGAGTAGTTTAAGAACTAAGATTTGCTCTGGATCCATTGGAATAGTTTAGGGGTAAGCAGAGATACCAGAGCAATAGTTAGATGAGTTTGGAGGGGATAGCTCTGGAGGATTTGGACTTTTTTCAACTAGTTTGAATCTGTTAGTGATATGTAGTCCACCAGTTTTTTTTGTTTTTTTTTTTTAACATCTTTATTGGAGTATAAATGCTTTACAATGGTATTACACCAGTTCTGAAAGAGAAAAAATGTTTGAACAGGAAGTTCTCCCTTAGTTCTTAATTAAATATTGAAACTTCAATTTTTCTTAGCTGTTCAATGGCAGAAAATAACTTATGGTACTAAAATGAGAACTTTTATAATACAAAGAAGTGAATTTTAAAAATTTCACCTGAATCATCCATACAAAATTCTAATAAGGCAAAATGAATTATCCCAGCTGAAGGAGGTCTTTGGAAGCTTAAAAAGCAAAATCGAACTGCTTACAAAAGAGATCAGTGAAAATGCTACTGTAAAAAAGCGTTGCCTGGTTTTAGATATTGGGCCCTTGTCCATTTAAATTAACCTTTGTCACAGCTGGGCATACAAATGTTTTGTTTTAGTTCACAGAGGGTTAACTCTATTCAAGCTTTCACTGTGGCAGGCCTGATCTGTGGAGTCTTACAATCTGGTCTTTCAGCCCTGCCAGTCGCTAGGCAGGAAGTCTTATTTCTTAAGCTATCTTTCAGAATGGGGGGTTGGGATTTGGAGAAAGGTGGGGGAAGGGCCTTGGAGCATCTGTAAGGATCAATAACAGAGAGCAAGCCGCAGAGAGGCCATTGTGCACACTTCAAGATAGATGTAGCCCTTTTGCACGGCCCCTGCCTGGCAAGACAGACACCTAAAACCAAAACAATGCCACTGAATGAATTCCGTGTGAAAATAAGATTGCTGTTTAAAAGAGAAAAAATACTTGAGTGCCCTTTTAATGTTGGGAATATTCTCATTCCTCAACTTGCTGGGATCAGGCAACCCCCACTAGAAATAACTCCAAATTGATTTTTAAACGCCTTTTGTCCTCATGCTAATACTGTATTGAATTGGAGAGGGTGATCATTTTGGTCTTAGTCACGTGCATCAAAGCTTTGAGTAGTCTTTTTTTTTCTTTTTCTTTACTTTTTTCTTCTCTTCCTTCTTTTTTTTCTTTTTTACTCTAACGTTTGTTTTACTCTATTGGTATTGGAGGCATTATTAAAGGAATAATAAAACAAAATTTGGTTAGGATTTGAGTAACACGTGTGAAATCCCTCTCCCAACAGCTGGTATTGGTTCTTGAAACTTCAGCTGAGCTAAACAGATGCTCTTAGTGTTATTTTGAGATCGTTTAAACCAGATTTGTAGCCAAGAAATCTACAAAAATTATAGGTCTTATTTTAAAATGCACTGAAGTTGTGATATGCCACACCCTAATGCATATTACATGGGTGTTAAACAGAAGTACCTGAGCTTGGGAAAGTGAACAAATTCTGCCAATGAAGTTATGATTTTAAAAGCTACCAAGTTTGTTCTTCTTTTACTCCAGCCCAGATTTTCATTTTTTTGAATTCCCCTTTTCCAGGCCCAACTGTAACATTCCTGTTTTACTGTATCCTTTTTCAGAGGACCAAGGCAGTAATTCAGTAGGTGTTTTTATGATGCAGATTCTTTGTGGCAATTGGAAAGAGTAATGGAGTCTTTGCTGCTTCTCTTCTGCTAAACCTCCAAAGTATTGGTGACAACTGGTGGTAATAGCTGTGGAAAATGGAATCATAAACAACTTCTTCCAGTTTAAAAATCTTCCAGTTTAAAAATCTTCCAGGAATAAATGCATAAGCTAACTGGAGGTCTATAATGAAACTTGCAAATATACAAATGGAATAAGTGGGGAAAAAGATCTATATCTGAAATGAGCCCCAAGTTTAATTTATTTTGTGCTTCTTGAGTTGAGACCTGACACAGTCTCCTGGACAGTTTTGAGGCTTGAGAGAGTACATCGACACTTCACAAGATCATCTGGATATTTTTAACACATCTCTAACCTATACACCTTTTCTGTATATATGATGTATATGTGTAAAATGAAATGATGTATAAAAAGAAATTTAATCATCACAAACCTCCTTGATAGCATTGTTTTTGCCTTTCTGATGCATTATAATTCTTCATTACAGAAGGGATCAATTCTTTTAATGGATATTTTCCAGAGAGACAAATATTACTAGCAAAACTTGGAAGTTCAGTTATCATTTGCATTGTATTAAAATGGGGTATGAAACCTACCATGACCCTTTGAACAATGTGGTCTTTAATGTGCTTTAGGGGGAGGGCCTAGTGAAGGAAAAGCCATAAAAGTCTTCAGGGTTCAAGATGAGGTTGGGATTTTAGGCCATTGCTTTTGTCATTTTCACACACAAACATCACTGCAATCATGTTTGATTTAGCATCCTTAATACAATGAGGTGGGAGAACAAAAGGATATCAGAGGCACAAGTATGGAAGCCAAACATTCTCCCTTCCCCCCAGATTTTTTCAGATCATTTTTTTCTTGCTGTGTCCCTGCTACTGAGTTTTTTAAAAGCCAAGAAAATTAGTCCATTTGTTAAGAATTTTCTTTTTGCATGCCTCAGTGGTTTGCTTGGACATTTGAAAAACAAGCTGTTTCTCAAATATTTTTTTGTCACATAAAGAAGTCATGTCTCAAAGACTTGGTTAAAAACACCATAATTAAGAAAAATGTACCCATTCATATTTCAAGGTTGAGGGTTTTGGGGGGTGGTCCCAATGCACAGCTGTTTTACATATTTTGAAAAGCCTGATAGATGTAAAGGTCATTGCTAACTCTAACAGGGTCTTGATGCTCACACTGTGATCCAAGAACCTTGCATTAATTAGGATGAGAAGCATGGAAGGTCAGGAGTCAACTGACTGTGGGCCTTGGTGGATTGTCGTTGGGGCCAATCAGAATTCATGTAGGATTTTTAGCCGTTGAAACCAAACAAAAACAAAAACAAAAACGAAAGAACAAAAAACCTGCTGTTGCTTCCATGGCCTCTGAGCAGATCCTTTGGCCTGTATGGTAAGGACTTGTCCTGTGCTGCCCAGATGGCTCATAAAAACTTGACTGCATCCATTGCTTTTCTACAGAACCTCGGCAGCCTGCTCTGTCACTTGGCCAAGTCACTTGACCTCTATGAGCCTCAGTTTCCTCATATGTACAACAGGGGATGATAATACCAATCTCCACAGGATTGTTATAGGAATTGAATAAGAGAACCTCTGTCTCAGTGCCCAACACATGCTTAACATGCTTTGACATTGAAATAAGTTTCAAATAGTAGCAAATTTAAGGAGATTAGGAAGGAGAAGATTCTTGGGTGAGGCTGTGGCTGGTGCTGTTTATATTCCAAGTAGAAAAGTCCCCAGGGAAGGCCTCCATTCAGTGGGGAACAATCAGGGAAGGGCCCTTTGGAAATTGGAAAATGCTGTACGACCAGTGAGATGAGCTGCCGAGCCTTCTCCTACATCCAGTTGCTGTGCTAATATCCTATTCCTGGGCTAATGAAAATAATTAGTAATGAGTGGGTCCCTGCAAAATTTGTAGCTTTTTCCCCGAGAGTCTTTTTTACAGTTGTTTTGATGGGAAGGAAAAGGAGAAGGGATGGCCTCTAAGTGAGCACACAGATTAAGTCATTAGAAAAGGAAGGATAGTCACGTTAGTCTTATAACGTGAAAGAAGAAGATATTCTTTCATGCGTTTTGGGAGATAAATAGATGCCAAGATAATTACCGAGGGCATGCTTAGTAGCCCCTTCTCAGAAGCCTTACCGTGAGGTAGTAAAGTTGGGAATATTATTAGCACACTAATCATTGCCCTGCTTAACTTTGGTGTCTTCAGTCTCTCCGCCTTCTGGTTGAGAGGCTATATCAGTGGTTCATTTTCTTATCTCTGTATTTAAAATCATAATTTATGTAGCCAACATTCATTGAGCCCTGGGAACACAGGTGAATCAGACATAATTCCTTACCTGAACTGCGGCTCCTCCTTTTTAGCTACAAAGAGGGAAAAATAATTTTAATGTTGCTTAACAGATATTAACTTTATCATTTAGAGTTTTAAAATTTTTATTTCTATTTATTTACTTAATTTTTTTTGGCCATGCCACGTGGCATGTTGAATCTTAGTTCCCCGACCAGGGATTGAAGTCTCACCCCCTGCAGTGGAAGCATGGAGTGTTAACCACTGGACCACCAGGGAAGTTCCTCATTTAGAGTTTTTGATAAAGAAGATGCACAATGGAATACTACTCAGCCATAGAAAAGAACGAAATTTTACCATATGCAGCAACATGGATGGACTTGGAGGGCATTATGCCACGTGAAATAAGTCAGACAAAGAGAAATACTGTATGATATCACTTATGTGGAATCTAAAAAATAAAACAAACTAGTGAATATAAGAAGCAGACTCACAGATACAGAGAACAAATTAGTGGTTACCAGTGGTGGGGGGAAAGGGGGAAGGACACAATAGTGATGGGGAGCGGGAGGTATAAACTGCTGGGTATAAGATAGGCTCAAGGATGTACTGTACAACATGGGGAACATAGCCAATATTTTGTAATAACTAGATGGAAAGCAACCTTTAAAATAATATAAAAAGTTTAAAATTTAAGGAAAAAAACCCCCAGTATTTGAGGGCAGTTGCTGGGAGAGGAAGAAGAACATTTAGCTTCCAAAGCATTATTCAGAACTGGCATTAGGATTTTGTTTGCACTTTGGGCCTTATATTTCTTTCATTTTTTTGACTACATTTGTTAGACATTTCTTGAAATGTTTTTGCTCTTACAAGTGTATGGTTGCAAAGTAGAATATTCAAATACTTTTCTATTTTTCTTAATATAGTAAAATTAGAGTCCTGGAATGCATTTGGCAAAAGTGTGGAGAGACTCTAAATCTCATGTCTGTTTCTGTGTTAGCATCCTATTCACTGTCAGCAAAACGTTTTCCTTCCAAGAGGTTTTAGCATATGTGCCCTCAGTGTGATGACTGTAGCAACCCAGCTTTGCTTTTCAAAGGAGCTGATAAGTTATGGATAACTTACTAAATGCCAGGTATATTTAATTAAAGTTTATTAACTAACTTCTCTACAGCAAATGCATGTTTTGGACCTTTAAAAAAAAAGAAAGAAGAAAATACCATCCCAGTGGCCATTTAATCCCAAAACACATGCACTTGAGTCTGTGGAAGTAAGAGATGTGTAAATGAAAGTCTTGGCACCCAGTAGGTGCTGGTCGTGAAGTCTTGGCCATTGTTACTATTACAATAATATGTATACATGCACATACTGGTATGCATTTGTAGTTTTTTTAAGTTTGCCATGAGATAGTTGTTAATTGCCACTGACAAAAAATCTACTACCCTCACGTCTTTTATTGACTGGGGGCAGGATAAGGGTGAGGTGATGATGTGCCACAACTAGTTTCTCTCCCTGTCGTTGGGTATAGTCCATACCATTGTTTTAACCATATTGCGTATTTAAATGGTACTTTAAGAAACTGGCCATCACATTGTTTTGTTAGGATTCTAGATTCCTTTTGAATATGTAGAAATGAATTCTCCCTCAGAACCTCTGCTCTCATCCTCAGATACTTTTTTTTAAAATAAATTTATTTATTTATTTGCAGCTGCGTTGGGTCTAAGTTGCCGTGCGTGGGCTTTCTCTAGTTGCGGTGAGTGGGGTCTACTCTTCATGGCAGTGCGCAGGCTTCTCGTTGTCGTGGCTTCTCTTGTTGCGGAGCACGGGCTCTAGGCGCACAGGCTTCAGTATTTGTGGCACTTGGGCTCCATAGTTGTGGCTTGGTGGGCTCTAGAGCGCAGCGTAGTTGTGGCATTTGGGCTCAGTAGTTGTGGTGCACGGGTTTAGCTGCTCCGTGGCATGTGGGATCTTCCCGGACCAGGGCTCGAACCCGTGTCTCCTGCATTGGCAGGCGGATTCTTAACCACTGCGCCACCAGGGAAGCCCCTCACATACTTTTTTGAGTTTTGTACACTAAAACACTTGCCATGAGGTTACCAATCTGTTACTAGAGAAAAACTACCCACCATAGAATATGCTTTAGTATGGAAAGTTGTTATATGTCATATGCTGAAAAATATTTGAACCAACCATTAGTCTTAACCAAAGGAAGAGAATGATGAACGTTTAGGGAGTCTTGGGGAGTGGTGGGGAAGGAGTACTAGTTTTGTGAAAGTATTGATCCAGGGCCTCCAGGAAGCAGAACCCTGTGGTTCTGATGGCTACATTAGTAAAATAATGTGAGGGTAATTGTGAAAGATTTTGTAATATGCATAATTGTGCATAATTTAAGTTTCATAATTTGTGGTCTTAATTATGAGTGCAGAGAGACTCCAGCACTTATTCTGAACATTGTTTTACATATGAAAGTAGTTACAAAAGCACTTTTTGGCATATAGACTGTGAATCTCCAATAATGCAACATGTCTGTGTTCTGGCTCTTTATACTAAATCTGGTCAGAATTCTGGAGAAAGTGGCCTTTTGGTATGGCAACTATGTTTTCTACCCTTCTAGAACATATGGTTTTACTCGAAGCATGCTAATTTATCTCTCTTTCACCAGGGTTTTAGAACTGGGCAGAGACCTAGGTAGCAGAGTACTGAGCTTTGAGCTTTGGCATAAGGTTTCTGGGATGCCTTATCAGTTTCTCATCTAGAGTTCTTATAAACTGTGCACTTTGATTTGCAAGTAGAGAAGCTACACTATTCATTCATTCAACTGACGTTCACAAGAGGTTGCCCTATGCTTAGTACTGAGCTATATATTAGGGATACAGAAAAAATAAGATACTCTCCCTGCTCCATGGAGCTTACAGTCTAGCAGAAGGAGATAGATAAGTGCAACAAGGTGTTTGAGGCACAATAATAGTAGTCTTGGAAGGTACAAAGGTTGTACACAGGTAAGAGTGCTCTTTTCTGTTCTCTTTCTTCAACCAAGAAGGCATCATGACAGGTTGGTCAATGTTTGTCAGGCTGTTAAACTGAGGAAAGGGTCTCCCAGGCAGAAGGAGCAGCATGAGCAAAGGCATAACAATATAAAACAACCTGACAGAGTACAGGGTGAGCTGTAAGGCCCACATAAGACAGAAAGATTGGTTGGTTCTAGATGCAGGGGAAACCCCAGAGAGAGCCTTGGTCTGAGAATGTATACCCCTACCCCTGTTGAGCAGAAGAGCACCTTCCTCACATTCCTTTCAGTACTCCTCTTGCAAATATGTTGAAGAGATGAATGTACTTTGCTAGAAAAGGGCACAGGTCCGCCCCAGAGCTGGAGGACTGGACATTACTGCTTCTGGGACTTAGGGAGAGCATGCTATAGCCTTGCTTAACTTTGTTACAAATTGCCAGGTACTGCAGAGGGAGAGGCCTTGGTTAAATGGTTCTAATAAGTTATACTGTTTGTGCCCTGGGGGAATGTTGCAAACAGAAATGGGGCCTCTTGTATTTTTTTAGTTAATAGAGAAAGTCTTTTTTTTTTTAATTGTTTGTTTTTACTTTTGGCTGTGTTGGGTCGTTGTTTTGGTGTGCGGGCTTCTCATTGCAGTGACTTCTCTTGTTGCAGAGCATGTGGGCTCTAGGCGCACGGGCTCAGTAGTTGTGGCGCACGAGCTTAGTTGCTCCACGGCATGTGGGATCTTCCCGGACCAGGGATCGAACCCGTGTCCCAATCCGCATTGGCAGGTGGATTCTTAACCACTGTGCCACCAGGGAAGTCTGAGAAAGTCTTTTTTTTTATTAATTTAATTTTTATTTTATGTTGGAGTATAGTTGATTTACAATGTTACATTAGTTTCAAGTGTACAGCAAAGTGATTCAATTATACATATACATATATCCGTTCTTTTTCAGATTCTTTTCCCATGTAGGTTATTACAGAATGTTGGGTAGAATTCTCTGTGGTATATGAGAGTCTTAATAATATCTTACCCAGACTATTTCACGAGTTTAGACCAAAAATTTCTTTTGGTTTTCTAGGGCAGGTTGTGTATGTTTTTACTGAGATAATCATTGTATTTTTATTTAATCTTGGTGAAATAGTTGATGACCTGGTGATCAAAGCATTAAAATGTAGTAGTATTAGGTAGTATTAGATGCTTTCTAAAAAAATTAACATGCAGTAAAATTGAGGGGTTTTGAAAGGGGTGCATAGTTCTATGAATATGGGTTTGTGTAACCACCCTACAATAAAGATACAAAGCAGATTCATTACCTGCTCCCCCCACCAAAAAAACCTCCTTCAGTCCCTTACCTTAATCCTGACCCCCTAGCAATCACTGTTTTCTGTTACTATAACTTTATCTTCTGGACGATGTTCTATGAATGGAATCATACAGTATGTAACCTTTTGAAACTGGCTTCTTTCACTCAGTATAATGCCTTTGAGATTCATCCAAATTGTTGTATGTATCAATAGTTCATTCTTTTTTTTATTGGTGAGTAGTATTCCATTGTATGTTTGTTGGTTCATTGACGTCTTGAAGGACGTGTGGGTTATTTCCAGTTTGCAGTGATTATGAATAGAACTGCTATAAACATTTCATATACAAGTTTGTGTGTGAACCAAAGTATTTATTTTCTATGGTAAATAACTAGGAGTAGACTTGATGGGTCATATGGTAAGGATATGTTTAACTTTATGAGAACCTGCCAAACTGCTTTCCATAGTGCTTTCATCATTTTACATTCTCAGTTGCAGTGTATGAGAATTCTAACTGCTCTAGGTCTTCACCATCACTTGGTATTGTTGTTTTTAAATTTTAGCCATTCTATGGATAAAGAAGATGTGATATACAATGGAATACTACTCAGCCATAAAAAGAGATGAAATCTTTGGACTTCCCTGGTGGTCCAGTGGTTAAGACTTCGCCTTCCAATGTGGGCAGTGTGGGTTCAATCCCTGGTGGGGGAGCTAGGATCCCACATGCCTAGGGCCAAGAGAGCCAAAACATAGAACAGAAGCAATATTGTAACAAATTCAATAAAGACTTTAAAAATGGTCCAGATCAAAAAAAAAGAGAGAGAGATGAAGTCTTGCCATTTGTAACTATGGATGAAGCTTGAGGGTATTTTGCTAAGTGAGCTAAGTCAGATGGAGGAAGACAAATGCCATATTTTTTTCACTCATATGTGGAATATAAAAAGCAAACAACAACAACAAAAATAAATGAACAAACCAAACAAAAACAAGCATGTAGATACAGAGAACAGAGTAGTGGTTACCGGAGGAGGAGGCAGTTGATAGCGGAGGGTGAAATGGGTAATAGGGATCAACTGTATTGTGACAGATGGAAACTAAATTTTTGATGGTGAGCACACTGTAGGGTTGACAGAAGTAAAAATATAATGTTGCACACATGAAACTTAAATAATGTTATAAACCAATATTACCTTAATAAAAAATAAATTTAAAAAATAATGAACCAAATAGCAAATCTGTTTATAAAAAAGTATTATGTGATCAGAATCTTCTAAAAAATTAGTTCACATGTAATTTTATTTATTAGTTAAGGACTTATATTTGTATAAACATATCTACTGTGGGAATACATAGAAGCAGAGTGGTGGAAAGAATTGAAAACAAAAATTTTTTTTAGCCATTCTAATATGTAGTGATACCTCATTGTGGTATCTCATTTCTCTAACAGCTAATGATGTTGACCATCTTTTCATGTTTATTTGCAGCCACATATCCTCTTTGGTGAAATGTCCAGGTCTTTCCATTTTTAAATTGTGGTATTTGGTTTTTCATTATTGAATTTTGACAGTTCTTTATATATTCTGGATATGGATTCCTTTTTGGATGAGTTTTCTTTACAGAAATTGAATGACTGAAGATGGAAAGGGTGTAGTGTGTACTTATTAAAGCGGCTTGCTTATATTTCCAGATTATTCTTAAATCATAGTTTACACCTCATGCTTTTACAACTCTCAGACTTTTTCTTTAAGAGCCAACCTGTGCTTTATGACCCAGGGGTTTTTCTCACAGTTCTACAGTGGGTTTTCTCACAATTCTACATTCTAAATTCTCACAGTTTAGAAATGTTAAACAATTGAATTGATGTACTGTGATTTCCCCGTCTGAAATCCTCTCCCTAGATAGAGATTTCTCTTTTGAAAATGAGAAAGGATTATTTCCAGTGAGTGGAGGAAGGGTAGAATTCGATGAGGTCAGAGAATTAGGCCAGAACCTGATCATATAGGACTATATATAGGCCATGGATTTTACTTCATGTGCAAGAGGAAGTATTTACAGCCTAATGAGGAGAATTTTTAAAGACCCACCCCACCCCGGCCCGCCCACTACATTATAGAATGGATTGGAAAATGGATTGTAGGGAGCCAAGGAGAAGTAGGAAAACCATTATTAGAATGAATGGTCGTCCAAGTGAGAGATGATGGTAGTTTAAGAAAGGGCCGGGGGACTTCCCTGGTGGCATAGTGGTTAAGAATCCGCCTGCCGGTGCAAGGGACACGGGTTCGATCCCTGGTCCAGGAAGATCCCACGTGCCGTGGAGCAACTAAGCCCATGCGCCACAACTACTGAAGCCTGTGCGCCTAGAGCCCACAAGCCACAACTGCTCAGCCCGTGCACCACAACTACTGAAGCCCACTCACCTAGAGCCCGTGCTCTGCAGCAAGAGAAGCCACCACAGTGAGAAGCCCACACACCGCAACGAAGAGTAGCCCCCACTCACCGCAACTAGAGAAAGCCCGTGTGCAGCAATGAAGACCCAACGCAGCCAAAAAGAAATAAATTTTTTAAAAAAGAGAGAGGAGAGGGCTTCTCTGGTGGCGCAGTGGTTGGGAGTCCGCCTGCCAATGCAGGGGACACGGGTTCGTGCCCCAGTCCGGGAAGATCCCACATGCCGCGGAGCGGCTGGGCCCGTGAGCCATGGCCGCTGAGCCTGCGCGTCCGGAGCCTGTACTCTGCAACGGGAGAGGCCCGCGTACCGCAAAAAAAAAAAAAGAGGGAGAGAGACTGAGAAAGTAGGAAAGCCAGGAGAGAGGTATTCTAGAAGCCAAGGGAGGACAATGTTTCAAAAAGGAAAGAATTGAGATGCTTGTCCAGTTTCTTTCATTCATCAAGCAAACATTCTTGAGTACTTTTCACTTTAGAAGACTCCATGGATAGGCCCAGCAGTGATCAGGACAGATAAAGTAGTCCACTCTATCTCTAAATATATTGGGTTGGCCAAAATGTTCGTTCGGGTTTTTTGTAGGGTGTTACGGAAAAACCCGAACATTTTGGCCAACCCAATATATAGAGAGTCTACATATATATTTTAAGGATTTCAGTGTGAAGCTATATAGGGATTTTGAGGGCCCATCTATATTCGGTTACGATATTTAAATTTCAGAAAGTTGCCTTGAACACTTTAACACTCATGATTCCATAGTATTCCCAATTTCTGTTACTAGAATAGAAGGTTTGGTATGCAAATTCATGTGATCCAGAATAACAATATTATTATAGATACATAGGTCATTTAAAGGCTAAATGAAATGCAGAGGCAGCTGTAGTGTAGAGGTTACTTACACAAACATGTGCAAGTTACTTTAATTCTCTGGACCTCAGTTTCTCCATCTATAACGTGAGGATGAGGAACTAGTTTATTTCTAAAGCCTCTTCTGGCTCTGAAATTTAATGACTCCATAGTCCAGGACCAACTAATCAGAGAAGTCACAAATAACTGAGATAATGCAACAAACACATCAACTTTCAATGTCTGTAATATCCTTTTCAATGACTCCTTCAGTAGCCAGATCACCCTCTAATTGAGTGTCTGATGGTGGAAGCACAGGATTTTGACCGTTGAAAGCTACACTAATGAAAGTCCCTGGGAGTGCCTTTGGAATAAACCCAAAGATAATTTTATATATATACATACTTTCCTAAAGGAGATTTTGATGACTCTGGTTTAATGGCTTGGTATGATTGTACTGTGTATATTTTCACTTTCACAAATCTTTTACGTATTTTAATCTCTTCAGTCTCACAACAGTCCTGAAAGATGAATATCTTTGGCTTTATAGACGAAGAAACTGAAGCTTAGAGAGATTGTCACACAGCTAAAATAGTGATTAACAGGGATGCACAGCTGGGGTTGCTTTTGACTTTAGAATAACAATAAAAATAAATAAACAAAAAAAAACTTCAAGGGCAGTTTGCTGCAAAAGCTTAATAAGTAAATTTTTAGTTCTCTAACCTAAGCAGCGATCTCCAAAACCAAAAGTAAATGTAGAGGGGAGCAATCAGGCACTGAGGAAAGCCATATAAGCGCGACTATAGGTGTTTTTCTGCACCTGACTGGCACGCAAACCCAGTAGGCCCAGGCATGAGTTAGAAGCTCACTCTGGTCAGTTACCACCTTTCTTCACAGGTATCCTGAATTTTAGAATATATGGGGCACTTTCTCATACATTCCTGTTTAGTCCTCATAGGAACGTTTCAGGGGGAATCACTGTGCTCATTTTACTGATGGGTATCCTGAGACAAAATGGTGATGATATAATAATAGTAATAATAATATCGCACATTTATTGAGCTTTTATTGTGTGCCAGGAACTTAATGTACATTAAGTTTGTTCTAAGCACTAAGTATGTTACATGTATGAACTCAGTCCTCACAGCAACTTTGTGATGTAAGTAGTATTATTACCTTCATTTTACAAATGAGGGAACTGAGGCCATACATTTACTAAATGTAAAAGCTGAGATTTGAATCCAGACAGAGATTTGACTTCATAGCTCATTCTCTTAATCACTATACTTCTAATCATTTCACAAGTCATCATTTCAAGTCATTATGCTGTGCACCTTAAACTTATACAGTACTATATGTCAATCATGCCTCAATAAAATTGGGAAAAGTTATAAATATAACTTGAATACATTTTGATATTAAAAAATCACTATTTACTGTATTTTTTTTTCTTTTTTTCTTTTTTTTGCGGTACACGGGCCTCTCACTGTTGTGGCCTCTCCCGTTGCGGAGCATAGGCTCCGGACGCACAGGCTCAGCGGCCATGGCTCATGGGCCCAGCCGCTCCGCGGCATGTGGGTTCCTCCTGGACCGGGGCACGAACCCGTGTCCCCTGCATCGGCAGGCGGACTCTCAACCACTGCACCACCAGGGAAGCCCCAACTGTATTACTTTTTGATAGATCACAGCCTGAGATCACAAGCCTAGCTTAACCCTCACCAATTTTGTATAAAAGCTGGAAGTACGGATATGGAATGTGGGTTGTAGGCTTCTATTGAACACCCAAACCTAGGAGGGAAAGCTCATATCATCTTAATAGGCAGGAACATCAGGGTGACTCAGACAAGGCAATAAACAGTCTTTTATTTGGCACCAAGTTCCAGTTTACAGGATGTGAATGAGGCAGCTTAGCAGCAAAACATGAAAAAAAGACTGAGAGATTTGAGTTACCATATACTCAGGACTGATTAATAATATTAATCCATTATCTTTTATGCAGTCACATATATAGTATTATACTGTCACAGATACATTACAGACACCCTAAAGGTGATAAATCCAATTTGCATTCATTAAAAACATAGTATACAGGTCCAGTGGTTAGGACTCTGCACTCTCACTGCCGAGGGCCTGGGTTCAATCCCTGGTTGGGGAACTAAGATCCCATAAGCTGCGCAGCGCAGCCAAAAAATATATACATATAAAAGGGACTAGGGGAAATACACCCCCTCTGTTACGTACTCATCAATCCACACTAGATTGTGAGTATCATATTTTCATAAGATCCTTACAAGCAGGAACATGTCCAGAGGAGAAGGCAGATAGATGACCAGTGTGATAAGAGGACTAGAAATCATATACTGTGTAAGTCAGTTTTGGGGACTAGGGATATTAAACTCCGAAGGCTAAAAACTCTTGGTGGAAATAAGGAGGGAGCAGGCTGGTTCAGGTTGGGCAGTGTCCACAGATTGAATTAAGATCAGTATGGGTTTTTTTCTTTTTTTGTTTGTACCACATGGCTTGTGGGATCTTAGTTCCCTGACCAGGGATTGAATCCAGGCCCCTTCAGTGAAAGTGCCAAATCCTAACCTCTAGACTGCCAGGGAATTCTCAAGATTGGTATGTTTTTACTACAGGGAGCCATGTTTAAGCTTCAGGAGCCATAGTAACTACTCTCAGCCCTTATGAATCCATGTGGTATAGCACCTCTGGTTCACTTCATCCCCAGCCCTCATCACCACCACTATCACACAGATGAGCAGCTTCTGCTTTTCTAGAACAAGGCCATCTTACTGGTCACGTTCATAGTTCCAGAGGCACAGAGAAGTCCTCAAATATTCAGTGAATAAATGTCAAGAGATGATTTGAAGTAAGAATTATTAAATAGTGAATCAATGTCTACTTAATACTTCCAAATTCAGAAATACTTGTTTAGAGGCATAATGCGGGGATCCAAGCTATCTATTAATGAAATATATGTTTACTTTTTTTTTCAGAGAAGACTCCTCAGAATCAACCAACTCTTTTTTTCCCTAAATGAACAAGGAATCCTTAAAAGTTCCCATTAACAATCCAAATAGGAGAAACCACAAATCTGCAAGTTTTTTTCTCCAACTGGAAAACCTAAATTTGCATGAATATGAAAACTGTTTTCATTGCAAATTGAAACTTGATTCCTAGTTCAAAGATTCCTACGTATAAGAGACTGGAAGGAACTAGGGACTTTGGTCTGAAACTTTATGTTCTTACCCCCACCTGTTGAGTGATGGGATAATATTTTCCCTGAATTCATTTCCTGTGGCATTCAGTTAATTGTAATTTGTGAACCATTTCATCTGTGTTTCCAGGCCTAAGCAGTTAATGGTGGTAACATTGTCTTTTTCCCATCTTTCATTCAGTGACATATAGGGATAATTTCCAAACATTCAGTTAATACCAGTCTTGTAAATTGCTCACTTGCTTTCATTCAACTGTTGTCATTTTTTAGAAATGTCCTCTGTGGAACTCCATGTGCGGCCTCTGGAAATGGATTTTTATAGTGTTAAGTGTAGAGGAGGAAGAATATATTAGTAGAGGAGAAATCCTATGATTTTTACTTATTTCTGTTTGAATTCTATATTCACAAATGAAATTTTGAGGGTACCTGTTCCCAATTTCATTTCTGCTACACCGCCTGATGCCTTCATTTCAGATAGTGGCAACCTATAAAACCGAGTGCAGTCAGTACTTAGACTATGCAACTGATCAGTGAGTTAGAACCAGCAATCCAGTTGAAACAGATCCCCTTTGTTTTTGATACGCTTTAGCCAGCCAAGTTCCAGATTGCCTGAGCTGTCAGCATAATTTTGGTCTAGTGAGCAGCTGTACTCTCCATTTCTTAAATCTGGCCTTCATCACAGTCTGAAAAGCAGGTTTTGATAAAAATCAGTTTCCAAATG
Organism: Neophocaena asiaeorientalis asiaeorientalis; assembly: GCF_003031525.2. Lineage (NCBI taxonomy): Eukaryota > Metazoa > Chordata > Mammalia > Artiodactyla > Phocoenidae > Neophocaena > Neophocaena asiaeorientalis. The sequence continues at coordinate 9,892,183 of NW_020175018.1, read as the reverse complement.
TAATTTGCGTAACCTGAGCCCTTGGAATGGGTAAAATGCTCTTTGTGGGGTTGGGGAGGTATTTTTGTAACAGCAGTGCTGAGTGGAGGTATGACAGTAAGACGCATTTCGACAACAGGTTTTGGTCTGCATTTAACCAAGTTAAAGTAGAACTGGTTGCTAATATGAAGGTACTTAGTGCTCACTCACAGCATGGTAAGAATACATCTAGTTACACAGATTTTGTTGTGACTCCAGTTGTTTCTTTGGTTAAAAAAAAAAAAGAAAGGCAGCAGCAGCACTGAGGCTCAATTTTGATACATACCATCCTTCTCTTCCGGTACCCCACCCCCATAGGAGGTAGTTTGTATAATGGGAAGTCTGTCTTTGGAAAAGTAGTAAGGTTGAGGTTCAGATCCATCACTGTCTAGCTGTGTGACCTTGGGTAAATCGCTTTCCTTTTCTGACACTAGGCATGTACCTTTATCTTTTTCTTAATAAAAATAAAATACATAAGAAAAATTTTAAGGTTTAATTTTTTTACATTTCATTGCTTTTTATTTTGAAAGTATGTCTGGATTACAGTTCTTAATCCTCTTAAAAGGCTTTATTCTTATGTTTATCTTCTTTAAATGCATATGAATTTCTCCTGGTTAAAAAATAAACATTTGCTTAAATCTGTTGCTTCTTCCTGCAAAATGTTTCTCTATAGAGCACTCTTGGAGTGATAATAAAATACTAATTTTGTATCTTTACCACTCACCTGTTTTTAACTGAATCTGATTTTTGTTCTAACCAGTTCACTGAAACTTCTCATCAGTGATCTTTGAGCCTTCCTCACACTTTTTGACCTGTGTTGTGTTTGACAGTGCTCTTCTTTGTGAAACCCTTTTTGTCCCTTATCTTTCTCACAATCATGGGTTTATATTCTACCTGTTTCTTCTTTGATCATGTCATCTCACTTTCTTTCCCTAACTTCTTACCTTTCCCTCTCTGTGTCTCTATTTTACCTTCCGGCTGCTTCTCCGCACATCCCCTTCCTCCTTGGAGTTCTAACCTGTTTCCATAGCTTCAACCCTCCCTTGGGTTGATGACTCCCAAATCCTTCATTGTAGCCTGAACCATTGTCCTCTAAGTAACTGCCTTTGGAAGACTTCTGTTTGACTTGCCCATCATCCTCTGTTAAACTAAAGCCATTGATTTTTGTCCCTCACTTAGCTTTTGCTTTACTCTTTTCTATTAGTGGTATCACATTTCTCACAGCCACCTTGGTTTAGAACCTCGAGTTCATTTTTTAAACACTTTCCTATCCCGTCCTCCCCTCACCCCCCTCTGGAATCTAGTCGGTCAACAAGCCGTCTCTAGGGCTCCTGTGCTTTCTTTTCACTTCCATTCAGCCATTCCTTTGTTATCATTCCTGTTACCTAGATGCCTATGCCATCCATCTTGTGGCAACCTGCACATCATTGTGAGGTTAATATTCCTAAAAATACTGCTTTGATCCAGACATACCTCTATTTTAAAATCTCAGTAGCCTTTTATCAGTAGGATAAAATCAATTGCACTCTGTTCCAAACTAGCTTTCTGGACTTATCTCTGACCATTCCTCTCTACTTAACTATAATATCCTATGCAGTTCCTTCAAACACACCTTACGTTTGTGTTCTTTCATTTTAGTATTGATGATGTCCTTTTCCTTTCCTGAAGTGCCCTGCTATCTTTTGTTTTCAACCTTTTTATTGTGAAATATAACACTTAGAGAAAAGTAAATAAAACACAAATTTACAGCCTAATGAATTAATATAAAACAGGCACCACTCAAATCAAGAAATAGAACCTTGACAGGATCCAAAAGCTTCTCTCCACCCCTTCTCTCTTCACTCTGTGTCTCTTTCCCCTCTATTGCTTGTTTGTTATTGTTGTTGCTGCTGTTGTTTTAACTTACTTAATACAAATGGAATCCTACAGTATGCATTCTTTTTTTCCTGGTTTCTTTTACCCAACACTGTTTGTATGCGTCATCTATGCTGTTGCAGTAGTTCAAATATCTTTACTGCTGTAAAGTATTATATTGTACGAATTACACTGTTTATCTACAGTAAGTTGATGAATGTATGGTAATTTTTAATTCGGGACTTTTATAAAGCATGTTGCTGTGAACATCCTTGAACTTGTCTTCTAATACACATGTGCATGTATTTCTGTTGGGTATGTACCTGGGATGGGTCATAAGATAAGGTGTATCTTCAACTCTAATAATGACACACTTCTATAGTAGTTGTACCAGTAAAACACTTCTACCAATGGTATGTGAAAGTTAGTTTTTCCAAATTGCCACCATAGCTTGAAGTCATTTTTAATTTTTAGCCATTCTAATGGATGTGTAATAGTGTATCACTATGGTTTTAATTTGTATGTCTTAATTTGCATGTCTTTGATTACTGATAGGTTTGAACATCTTTTCATAAGTTTATTGATTATATGGATAGCCTCCTTTGTGAAATGCCTGTTCAGGTCTCTTGCCCAGTTTTCTACTGGGTTGCTTTTTTTCTTATTGATGTAAAAGAATATTACATGTGCTGGATGTGAGCACTCTAGGTTGTGTGTATTGCTTATATCTTCTTTCACACTGTGGCTTGCCTTATCACTCTCTTGAAGTTCTTCATTTTAATGAAGTCCAATTTTATTAATGTTTTCCTTTATGTTCGTGCTTTTTATGGCCTGTTTCAGAAATCTCTTCCTATCCCAAAATCATGAAGATATTCTTCTTTATTATCTTCTGAGTGGTATATTATTTTGCTTTTTTTTTTTTTTTTTTGCAGTACGCGGGCCTCTCACTGCTGTGGCCTCTCCCGTTGCAGAGCGTAGGCTCTGAACGCGCAGGCTCAGCGGCCATGGCTCACGGGCCCAGCCGCTCCGCGGCATGTGGGATCTTCCCGGACCGGGGCACGAACCCACGTCCCCTGCATCAGCAGGCGGACTCGCAACCACTGCGCCACCAGGGAAGCCCTTATTTTGCTTTTGATACTTGGGTCTGCTATCTACTTGGAATTAAATATTTTGCATGGGGTGAGGTAGGATCAAGTTTCTATTTTTTTTCCATATTAGGTATCTGATTGTCCCAACATTGTTCATGGAAAAGAATTGTATTTTCCTCACTGCTCTGCAGTGCCACTCATATCATAAATTAAATATCCATATATGTATGATGATGATGTAGGATTCTCCATTCAGTTCCTTTGGTCTGTTTGTCTACCTGTGAGCTAGTAAAAGATATCTTAATTACTATAGCTGTAAAATGAATATTGATATGTGGTAGATAAAGTCATCTTATTTTTTCTTAAGTATTTGTGCTATTTTTGTTCTTTTGCATTTACATATACATTTAGAATTAGCTTGTCAGGTATACACACACAGACACACACACACACAGAACTGGGATTTTGAATGGAATTTTACTGACTCTGTAGATCTTTACAATAATAACTCTTCCAATCTATGATCATAACATACCTGTCCATTTACTGAAATCTTCTTCAATTTATCTTAGAAATATTTCACATTAAATAAGTATATTAAAATTTTTACATAGAGATCTTATATGTCTTTATTAGATTGCAACCTAGGTATTTTATTTGTTTAGTATGTTTAGGTATGTTACCTAGTTAGGTATGTTTATATGCTATTGTAAATGGCATCTTTTGAAATTTCATTTCTGTTTGTGGCTGGGATAGAAATATAGTTAGTTTTTGTATTTTTTTTTAAATTTTACTGTGCTTGCTAGAACCTCCAGTACAGTGTTGAATGAAGGTATTGATAATGGGCCATCCTTGTCTTCCAATCTCAAAAGAAAAGGTTTTTTAAAGCATTTCAGCATTAAGTATGATATTTGGTACAGGTTTGTTTAGATAGTCTTTATTATATAAGCAAGTTTATTTTCTATTCCTAATTTGCCAAGAGTTTAATAATAATAATTTGATTTCTATCAAAGCCTTTTCTTTTTTTTATTAAAGCACTATTTATTGCTTTTAAGATGGATTGTTTTTAAACAAAATACTTTCCAGAATGTTCCATAAGTTGCAATTTTTTATCAGGTTCTGATATTACAGGAAATGTATCTTTAATAACAGTAGCACAACTGACATTTACTGTATTTACTGTATATTAGGAATTGTATTAAGCAGTATAGTGTAGTATGAAAGGTCTCAGATCCTGGTTCAAGATTGTCTGCTTAGAATCCTGGCTCTGCTACCCACTAGATAGCTAGGTCCTGTTGAGGACCTGGGGCATATTTTTTATCCTATGTGTGCCTCAGTCTTTTACATCTACAAAATGGGGATAATAGAGTTGTGAGGAATGAGCGAATTATTATATGTGACACATATAGAACAGAACTTGTTACATAATAAGCACCAGGTACATGATGGCTGTTGTCATTACCTATAATCGTTTATTCCCTAGCAACTGCATGAGGTGAGTACTATTGTTATCTCTATTTTACAGTTGATAATGAGACTTAAGAGAACTGAGTTGTGTGTCCACAGTTAACAAAGCTAGGATGTGGCAGAGCTGGAATTCATACCCAGTGTGTCTTAACCACAAAATCAGTGTATTTTAAACTTTTTACAATTTGATCCATAGTACATTGTGATCCACTGCACACATGTACACACAGACATAAAATGCACACACTTTAATTGAAAGGAAGGTTTCACAATATTTACCCTTACTACATGTGATGCACTTTGATATTTTCTTTCATTTTTTCTAAAAATGCTAGTCGTGATGCTATGGGTTATGACATAATTTCGAAAACACTGCACTAAGCCATAGTATTTATTCATTTATTCATTCATTCATTCATTCAACAAGATCAGCTTCTTCTATGTAGCAGTCATGGTACCAGATGTTACTGTTAATGGTTTTCTTTTTTCTTTTAATATATTTATTTATTTATTTTTGGCTGAGTTGGGTCTTTGTTGCTGTACGCAGGCTTTCTCTACTTGCAGCTACCGGGGGCTACTGTTGGTTGCGGTGCGCAGGCTTCTCATTGCAGTGGCTTCTCTTGTTGCAGAGCACGAGCTCTAGGTGTGCGGGCTTCAGTAGTTGTGGCTCCCAGCCTCTAGAGTGCAGGCTCAGTAGTTGTGGCGCACGGGCTTAGTTGCTCTGCGGCATGTGGGATCTTCCCGGACTAGGGCTCAAACCTATGTCCCCTGCATTGGCAGGGGGATTCTTAAGCACTGCGCCACCAGGGAAGCCCACTGTTAATGTTTTTGATTGAGACTTACTACTGCAGTATAATCTTGGTTAGGTGTAACTAAGGGGTCCTGCCACTTTTATAAAACAAGAACCTTAGTATTGTAAAATTCTGGTCAGATTGATGACCAGATAGATTCATTTATAAATATCCTTGTATTCATTTACTTTTTGTTCTTGCTAAATGATGTAGAAACAGGAACATCGATTTGTGTGAGCGGGCATGTGTCATTGGTACCCTGAAGAGATGTTGCTAGGGCTCTTACCTGGTTCAGATTGTTATTAATCTTCTAAGCCAACCATATCAGCTGCTTATTCATCATTTTCATTATTTCCTTTGAACTTGATGTTTCTGCCTCTGAAGATTAATCTGTGTTCATAGTGACCCTAACTGAGCTCTGTATTAGCCCTTCTCTCTCTACACAAGAGTGTTAATGTGTGAAGAAATGAAAATTATATGATAGTTCCTGTTACCTGCCTTAGAATCATTTCTGATTAAAAATAAATTCTTAAGATTGTTTCTAAGTTTTGAAACACTATAGCAAAGACAAGCATGTTACCTTCCTTTCTAACAATGCCCATGTGTGGTTACATTTATTTCTCATGAGTAACCAGCAAGCATCCTTGAGAACATCTTGCAGGAAAAAAATTCTGGGCAAATTATGACTTTTACATATAGAGGGGTAGGACATAACTTGATGTTGTATCTGTGGATATTTCTGGGTAACTCATCTTGAGTTTTAGTAAACTATATTGGCTATTCTAGAAATGAATGAGATTGTTTTGAGGAAAACCCAAGTTAGAGGTTTCTAGCGCCAAAATTGAGACATTACTTTATATGCCAGTTGTTTCTTCTGCTTATACCCTCCTCTCCTTTCACTTGTCTAACTGATAGGCATACTTCAGAACTCACCTCCTCTAGGAAATCTGTTATTACCTTACCCTGCCACCAGACTGACTGAATACTCCTCCTTTGTGCTAGTGGAATTTTTCAAGTTTTTTTAACTTAGGAAAAAAAAAAGACAGTCAACAATATTGTCTAGTACTTTAGAGTTCATAAAGCTGTCTCATTCTAATACAGACCATGAGGAAGCTAGAGCTCCATGTCATTTATAGGTAATCTGTTAACTCATTGATTCTCACAACAGTTCCTTGAAGAAGGTAGTATGACCCACATTTTATAGACTAGGAACTGAGGTACCTCTGGAGAGGTTAAGAAGCTTTCCAAAGTCACACAGGAAGTAAGTCATAGAGCCTAGATTTGAACCCAAGGATTCTGACTTTAGAGACCAAGTTCTTAATCTCTATGTTCTACTGCCTCTGCTCAGAAGATTTTGTAGAGCTGACAGTTGTCTCTTTCCTTTCCATCATTGAGTTGAGACTTACCTTGCCATGGGGCCCGAGTTCAACTCTACCTCCCCACCCAAGCCTCTTCCCTTGACTGCCAGGCAAATCTGTTTACCTAATGCCAGTCTTCTCAATTAAAGTTTAAAGTTCTTAAAAACTGTCTTAGTGTTCACCCTCCTCTCTTCTCTTACTCATGGGGAGGAGAGCAAAAGAGGAAGATTCCAGTAGTTTTTACTTTAATGTTTGATTTTTTTCCCCTTCATTCATCAATTTTCAGAATACTGAATTGGTGTCCTAGAAACCTCCAGTGGTAACTAATGAAGTTTTTCTTTTTAATATTATTATGAACTCATTGATTTTTATATCTGAAGTGTTTTAATCCGTTGCCATCATTCTTTTTGATGCATAATCTGCTCCATTTAAGGGAGGCTTTTATGTTGCTCCCTGTATCCTTTTGACATAACCCCATTATTAGTCTTGGGTAGTACAAGACTCATCTTGTGTACATTCTGGCTCCTGTTCATAGGAAATGGTATTTTTAGAGTACACTGTCTGAGCCCTTCTACCTTCTAGAATTCCTGATCAAGACAAACATTGAACTTCTCTGAAAAATTAGTAAGTCTTCTCTCCTACTATTTTTTAACTCATTGCTATTTTTGTAGATAGCAAGCTGCCTTGTTCAGAGTTTTAAATACCTATCATTTTTCAAACCCTCAGATTTTCATCAACAACTGTGTCTGTTATCTTACTGAGCATTAAAGTTACTAAGAGCCATAGTTTCTACTTTGTTTTTGTTGCTATTGTTTCTGTTGGTGGTGTTGTTTTATATATTTTTTTTAAATTCAATTATGGTTGATTTACAATATTAGTTTCAAGTGTACAACATAGTGATTCAATATTTTTGTAGATTATACTCCATTTAAAATTATAAAATATTGGCTATGTTCCCATAGTGTCTACTTTGAAGCGCTTATTTGCCTGATTTTTTTTTCCCCGTTATATTTTCAGGTAGACTAACAGATTAAGAACATTGAATAGATTAAGAGTGCCATATGGTTATGAACATCTCCTTTGTGTTGTTAGGCTCACTAGTAAAAGAATACTGTAGATGTAATGAATCTGAAATTTCAGATTTCATGTGAGGAACATAACATGATATCCTTATGTAAAAGATAGACAAATTTCAGTGAGGCGTATAACATGATATCCTTATGTATAAGATAGAGAAATGTCTGGCCTAATTAACAGACAAAACTAGTTGAACAGCTGTTTCCAGCTGGTTAATTTGGTTAAGTCAGATTGAGAAGGGGCTCCAACAGCTTGCCTGAGGCCACATTTCTGTTGAATATTGTTTTAAGGTTGGAAATGAAAATGATCTAATATTGACCATACAATATTAGAGAAAAGGAGGAGTGAGAAATAACTAATATACTGGGTGGCAGGACCAGATCCCCAAAGAGTTCCATAGACCAGAATGACACATAGAATTTCTTATATAAAGATAAATTTGATCAAAGACAAGTGTAAAGTCCTACCATTGGGTTTAGAAATCCTACACTTCCCAAGAATGGAATAAGAAAGACATGCGTTAATGTTAATATGTGATAAATACTTCAGGATTTAGATGTCTGTGAACCAGATGTGAATTAAATGTAGGGGGGGATTGGAAATTCATCAGTCTCAAAATCAGAAAGTCTTGAATTCTAATTTCAGTTCCACTCCTGATTATATAACCAATTAAATTTCCTTACCTCTTTAAGCTTCATTTTTTTCCCATTATAAAATGTGTAGCATTTTTATAGCATAGCATTGATAATTATAAAATACTATGTATATACTGGTGTTGACAGCTGCAGATACATAAACAAAACTAATTGAGTCTTAAATTGAGAAAATCAAACCATTTAGTTCTGGATACTTCGTTTTACAAGAAATTTTGATACTATATGATTAAGAATAAGAAATAGGAGAAGAAAAATTAGGAACCCCACTTATCTTTAAATCTCTGAATGGTTGGTATATGAACTAGGCTAGGTTATACATTTATTTTTTGCCCGTGAGCACATAACTCAGGGCAATGAGGAAAGCTTCAGGTTAATAGACTTTGGCTCAGTGTAAAGAAAAGCTTTTGAACCATTAAAACTATCTAAAACGGAATGAATGGAATGAAGTACCTTACTGAGTCACTGGATATGTGCAAGTAGAGTTCCAACCCCTTGTCTTAGAATATCGTAGAGGGAGTTCATTTCATGCCTCAAATAAAGGTCTGTTGGAGCCAATTTCTAAGGCCCTTTCTTAACTCTTAAGATTCTTGATTCTGTAATATGGGGATAAAGATACCTCTCACAGTCATTGAGATGAATAAATAAGACAGTAAAAACTTCTTGAACACTGCATGGTACACACTTGGTACTCACCGAATTTTCTTTGCCGTATCTATAAGATAAAAATAATCCATGCCCTGGTCTTGGTACAAGTGAGATAATGAATGTAAACATACTTTAAATACCCTTCAAGTCCTTTATAAGAATCAGAGGTGCAGAAATCTCTATCTGACATCTGGACAAGCACCATTTGGGACAGTTTGCTTCTTTCTGTTTGTTCACTTACATGGGGAGACCTTGGCTTTTTTTAAGCTGTGTGTGTGTTTGTGTGTTTCCCAAGGGAAGGGCCTGACTTACCTGCGTAGAACAGATAGATTCGCCTTGCCGTGGCCACAGAGTATGTTGGTTAGGTACATAGACTTTGGGGGTTCCAGCCCTAGTTCCCTTTCTTACTAGATGGGTGACTGTTGAAGAGTGACACTACCTCATGAGCTTCATGAGTTTCCTCAGCTGTAAAATAAGGGTACCTCAGTTAGGCTTGTTGTGATGATTCAGCACGATAACACGTGTTAGGTGCTTGGCACAGATCAGAATCTTTGCAGGAGGTTTCTTTTTTCCTTTTTGTTTTTTTAATTGAGGTATATAGTTGATTTACAGTGTTCAGGTGTACAGCAGAGTGATTTGGTTATATACATATTTAGATTCTTTTCCATTATAGGTTATTACAAGACAATGAATATAGTTCTCTGTGCTACACAGTAGGTCCTTGTTATCTATTTTATATATAGTAGTATGTATTTGTTAATCCCAGATTCCCAGTTTATCCCTCCCTCCTCCCTTTCCCCTTTGGTAACCAGAAGTTTGTTTTCTAAGTAATATAATATGGTATTTGTCTTTCTCTGCTGGAGGTTTCTTGGACCCGCTACCAAGGTCTGACATAGTTCACCAAGGCACTTTTTTTTGTCATATGCCTGTTCCTTGGCAGTTGCTTGGTCCAAAGTGGAATTTGCTTGGTCCAAAGAGGAAGTGAAGAGCTATATTCCAGGCTGAATTTCTGCTTTGACTAATTTGTTTGTTGCTAGACAGTGAGTTCCTTGACTATGGGGATTATGATGATTTATTTCTGAATACCTAGTACAGCGCCTGGACACAGAGTAGATGTTCTGCTGAAATGTAAGCTTCACCAGAGTCTTTTATTCATTGCTGTATCCATGCCTTACAACAGTGCCTAGAAGAGAATAGTTGCTCAGTATATATCTATTGGATGCATGGATGGCTTAGCTGGGCATGGAAGCTTCTTCGCTTGTTAATAATTATAACTGTCATTTATTGGGTATATACCATATGCTGGGCACTTACATACATGGTAAGTAATCCTTACCACCTTCCTACAGGGTAGAAGTGATGGGCTGTTGCTAAAGAAGGTAAGGGAGAAGGAGGAGTCAAAGATACCTTCCAGGTTTCTGACTTGGTTACTGGTCCAAGTGATGATGAAACTCAGAGGAAGGAATGTGAGTTCTTTTTTTAGTTAGGCTATGTTTGTGGTATCTACAGGTAGATGCAGGAGTCTGTTCCTACAACAAGGGCTTTAAAGATGCCACCTCTTTGCCAGTTAGCCTGGAGAGGGTAATGTTCTGGGTCTATCCAGGGTTGCTAATTTTAGATCTGCAGGCTTAAAGCCATTATTTCCACTGTGTTCTAACTTGCATATGTTCAGTTTCTGTTCCAGATGATCGGGCTGAACAACGAACCTGTCTCATTTGTGGGGACCGCGCCACAGGCTTGCACTATGGAATCATCTCCTGTGAGGGGTGCAAAGGGTTTTTCAAGCGGAGCATTTGCAACAAGCGGGTATATCGGTGCAGTCGTGACAAGAACTGTGTCATGTCTCGGAAGCAGAGGAACAGGTGCCAGTACTGCCGCCTGCTCAAATGCCTCCAGATGGGGATGAACCGGAAGGGTGAGTGGTGCTTGTGGCTCTGCTACCCACACTTCACCCATCACTTTATCTTTAGTGTCAGCCATTAAGCCTTGGAGTTATTCATTTCCCAAGCCTGCACTTGTACTGTGTACTCATAACCCAAAAATGAATCTGCCTACAGGGATCTCCCAGATTAGGTAGGAGAAAAGACTGGTGAGATGTTAAGGATCCTGTGAGAATGAATGCACAGGGTCCATGTGACAAGACCCCAATTAACAATCAGGTACTAAGTAGTATTAATATACTCCACTAGTTCTTTTTTCAGGGCATGATGAAAGGAAGCAGGAATTTTATATGAAATGGCAGGAAGGCAGTAGGTCCCATGAATGTGTTATCATTTTGTTTGGTATAAGCATGGCATACTCAGGTTGGGCATACCCAGAAATCTGCATCCAGGTTGGTGAAGAATTTGGGATTTATTGGGAAGTTTTCCAAGAGCCATTAGCCTAAGATGACATGAATAAACCAATATTCTAAGGGGGTTAATCCAGAGGGCAGCTTTGAAGAATGGATTGGGGTGGGGGAAGCAGAAAAAACACTTAGAAAGTATTTAGAAGAGTGCACAAGAAAGGTATGAAGGATCTGAAGGAGAGGAGGAGGGGAAAGTAATGGCACAGATGGGGAGATGTGGGAGAAGCTCACCTGATAGGAGTTGGTGACATACTGACTATTGGGCAGTACCAGAGGTTGAAGCTGATAATTCGAATTAAAGTAAATTAATTGGGGCTTCCCTGGTGGCACAGTGGTTGAGAGTCCGCCTGCCGATGCAGGGGACACGGGTTCGTGCCCCGGTGGCCCTTGGACCGAAAAAAAAAAAAAAAAAAAAAGTAAATTAATTAATAAAAGAATGGGGCAAAATGTTGACCTTGGTAGGTGCTGAATTTGAAGTACCTGAGAAGGACACACACATAGATGTCCACTAAGGAAGTCGGATTGGAACTGAGCAGAAAAGTCCTGCTTACAAGTAGAAGTTTGTGGAGCTATTGGCATAGAGGTGGTAATGTTTTGTTAGTGGGTAGAAATCACCCAAAGAGGGAACTTGGATACAGAAGAGAAAGAGGGCCAATGTCAGAACTTTAGGAGTATTCTCATGGAGGGTGGAGAGCCTTGCAGTGTAGTTCAGTAAAAGAATAGAGGTTCAGGAGGGGAGAGGTTGGTGACAGACTAGCTCTGTGACCTTGGGCAGTTTGCTTTATGTCTCTGATGCTAAATCTTACCTTTAAAATGGTATGATAATACTTTCAGAGCTCAGTAGAGGATTAAATATGACTATGTATATAAAATACCCAGTGAGGTATTAAGAGCTTATAGTAGTAGTATGGGGTGGGGATTAGTCAGATTTAATGAATTGTTCAAATTGGTTTTGTAGCAGACACTAAAGACTGGTTTTTTAAATTGTGTATGGGATAATAAGATTTTTTTGAAAACTTGCCTATTATGAAGAGAGGTAAGAGAGATATAGAAGGGCATTTAGGTAAATATAGGTCATTTATAATTTACTTACAATCCTAATATTTACTGAGCATTGTGTGTACCAAAAAGTCTTGTATACTTTCTATGCATTATCTCATTAAATACACACAACAACCCTATGTTAACTATTACCCTCAGTTAACAGAGGCAGCTTAGGGAGGTAAAATGACTTACAAGTAGTTGGATTAGTGGTTGTTGTATTGACAGTTAATAATTTTTAAAATGTAATTTGTTATTAATCAAGCAAAACTTGTACCTAACCACATGGACAACAGTGTTACTGCTTCACATGTCTACTGTATGGGATAACTAGTTGCGTGTTGGAATGTGCTATATTTACCGAATGATAAAAACATTTCATAGGGCATTTAAACTGTTACCAACTTTGTCCCCTGTCTATGTTTCTAACCTCATTTGTCCAGAATTTACTGTACCTCAAGCATGCCTTGCACTGTCCTGCCTGTGCTAGTTTCCTTCTGCTACCTAGAAATCCTCTCCCTTCCCCACTATCAGTTTACTCCTGCAGAAATCCTTACAAGCCACCAAGTAATGTATTGAAGAGAGTCTGGTCATCTGACTTGGTTTTGGTCTACAGTTTTCTCATCTTCCTTTGTTGCCTTCACTGAGAGTATTTTATCAAAGCGTATTTATGAGTTGCTTTCTTGACTACTCTCTCTGATGAATCGTCCTGCTTATTCATTCAAGAGTGTGAGATTCTGAGGCTTTCAGTCAAACTTGCCTCTTCCAGGGAGGAAGAAGCTTACCCAACATAACCCCTCTAACCATAGCCAGGAGAAGATGACACATGAGGTGTGAGGGATGTAGAGCTGCCTTCCTAGGCCCGTTTGCATGCAGAGCAGACAGGCTCAGTTGCATGGTGAAGGCTGCGTCTCAGAGAGAAACCCTGCCACCTCCTGGTTGGTGCTGAGAAAGCAGAATTAAAATTGCAGTTGCCGCTGGAGTATTTTTGGGGTGATGGAACTATGATGTTTGACACATAATTTTATGCATCTGTCAAAAGCTATAGAACTGAGCACCACAAAAGAAGTGAATTTCACTGTATATAAATTTTTTTTAAGCAACCAGTATGGTGGGCGGGGGTGGAGAGAGACTGTAGCATTTAGCAAACGAGTCTAATATTACAAATAAATCACATAGCCACACTGAAGGGAACGAGGAAGAAAGGAGCTGGCCTTGGAAAATAGTGTTTTGACTGTATACTGTTAAAACTGAAGACAAAAAGAACTGTATACAAACAAAGCACTCTGGTTTATAAATTTGATTCTCTCAAGGTTATGGTTTAGGAATTCTTTCACTACTTTGTATACTAGGGTTGAACAAATAAGGAAATAAACTGTTGATAATGAGAGTTGGGTTTCTCACATCAGGGAAAGAAGTTATAAATCAGGAAAGGGGAAGGCTAGAATGAAACCTCTGGTACTAGATTGGAGTCAGAGGTTATTGTAATATGGAGTCATGTTTAGATAGATTAAAAAAATATAGATGTGTGTGTAGATACATGAGTTGGTATACATACATATATTTCCTAGCTCAGCCATTGAGAAGGGCTAGAAGCAATGACACCCCCAATAGTAACGAGCACACCTAGCGTCCATATCTTGGTTTCTGAATATCAATAAAAGGAATCAGAAGTCCTTGGAGAACTGGTTAATTTTAGGGCTGAGGCAGGGAATATTATAAGATGAGTCTGGAGCATCTTGTGGTGCCGGAAAGTTAGAAGGTGCTATATATATATATATTAGTTTATAACCCAAAGAATTAAATATCCATGAGTTCATACTGATAAAATGAACTGAATAAATAGAGGAATGATGATTCTTCCTTACAGAGGAATTCTAGTAAGTGTTGAAAAAATGAGGGAAATAGAAAATCACCATTAGAACACCATAGTAGTTGCTATAGGCAAGATCCACTGATGGATGCTAAAATAAGAGAGCATGGGTTTAAACAGAAACAGAATATTTAGAATAATCTCAGAATATTTAGTAATTACAAAGAGAAAAATAGTACATTTCAGTAGAGAATTCTGACAGATACTTTAGCCAAAGGATCAAGAGAACATCAGTGTGTTTACATTGACATCATGTACCCCCTGATATGATCACTAAGAAGGGCACACATATACATATGCACATATACACACACAGGGATGGATAGATTTATCCCCAGTCTCATCATGAGAAAACATACAAGCCCAAATTGAGCAATATTCTTCAAAATAACTGGCATTCTACAAAATACTCTCCATAAGTGCCAAGGTCACAAAAGATAAGGAAAGACTAAGCAACTGTCACAGATTGGAGGAGACTATGGAAACATAACTGCTACATGCATTGTGAGATCCTGGATTGGATTCTGGAACAGAAAAGGGACATTAATAGAACTGGGAAAATCTGAATAAAGTCTTTGGTGAATAGTGTTCTACCAAAGTTAATTTTCTAGTTTTGATGAATGATCTATGGCTATGTAAGCTTAGTTAACAGAAGGGGAAGCTGGGTGTAGAGTATACGGGAATTCTCTGTACTGTTTTTGCAATTGTTCTATAAATCTAAACTTAACCTCAAAATTTTAAAAATTAACTGTTAAAAAATACAGCTGTCATGTGTGAGCCTACACTCAGCCTATGCCCCCCCCCCCCATCTCTGGACATAGATATCTTTTCAGACCTTGAGCTTGGCTGGTAAGGAAATTAATTAGCAAAGCAATGAGGGAGATTTAAATAAGTATGGTGAGTAGAGGCTGGGCCCTTTCTGTCCATCCCCACTACTACACCAATACCCCCGAAACACATCCTCCTCACACATCTTGCAGTCTTTAGGTAAAGGCAGGCTCCTCAGAATGATTCTCAAGACCTCTGACATCCCTTCCCTCTCCCTCTGCTGCTCTTCCCACATAATCCAGTTCTCCAAGAACTCGGGGATATTTCATGTTTTGGGGGCTTTGCACATTTGGTTTCATCTTGCTGGAATGTTCTACCCCTCTTCTTCACCTGATTATATATACTTTTCATTCTAGACTCAGCTTTTATTTGTAACATCCTCTAAGATGCCTTCTCTGACACCACCCTCCACCATATAACCCTTTTGTGCTTCCATCGCCCTTTTTTGCTCTCTGCATAACGCTGATCACCTTGTGCTCTTTGTCTGTGTACTTGTCTGTTTCCCCCACTGCCCCCATTATTAGACAGTGATCCTCTCATGGGCCATGACCAAGTCCTACTTTTCTCGTGTCCCAATTAGTGTAGGATGCTTCCTGGTTTGATGAATTGACTGTGATGGTGGCGGGGGCAGGGTAGGAAATGGGATGGGAGAAATATTGTTAAAATCATCAGAGGCAAGAGGAAGCTACACTGAGCCACATGGGGAATTCATATCAGTTAAGTAATTATGTGAAAATACTTAAAATTCCCATAACTTTGTTGTCTCATAACTTGCTGGATAACTAGTTCAAAAGTGAAAAGGTTAAGGAAAGCTTGGAGGAGGTTGCTGTTTGCAGAACGACATTGTTGAGACAGTGATCCTGTGGCATTGCCGTATCACTTTACCAGGATAAAAATGGAGCACCGAGAAATCTCAAGAAGAGATAATATTTGAGCAGAATCTTGAAGGAATAGAAGTTCAAGCTCCTTACAAACTTAGAGCTTTGTAAAAATGGCTCCCGCTTCTGTCCCTCTCTCTTCTTCCGTGTGTGTGTTCTTAACTATTTGGGAGTAAGTTACAGATTTCATTCCCCTTTCCTTCTAAAATAACCACAGCACTATTATCAAAATCAGGAAATTTAACATGACATAATACTATTAATTAATTGCAGACCGTATTTAGATTTCACTTGTTATCCCAATGTCCTTTGTAGCAATTTCTATTTTCTAATCTAGGAGCCAATCCAAAATCACACATTATATTTAGTTCTTAGGTCTTTTTAATGTCCTTTTATCTGAAGTAGTTCCTCATTCTTTTTTTGTCTTTAATAACATTGTCAATTTTTAAGAAAACAAATCATTTATTTTGTAGACCGTCCCTCAATTTGGGTTTGTCACTTTCCTCACAATTAGGTTGCGGTTGTGCAGTTTTGGCAAGAATGCCACAAAAGCAATGTTGTGTCCTTTAGTGCATCCTATCTAGAGCACATGGTGTAAGTTTGTCCCATTATTGGTCATTTTAAGTTGAGCCACTTAGTTAAGGTGGTGTCACTTGGGTAACGTGGTGGTGTTAGATTTTTCCACTGTGAAGTTTCTTTCTCAATAGAGGCAGCAACACGTGCAGAGGCAAAACTGTGTTGTAAAACAGCATGGCATGTTCAAGAACTAACAAATAGTTCTCTGTAGGTACAGTGTAACATTTTTGGCTAAAGATGAGGATGGAGAGTCCCATAAGAACCAGATCACAGAGGATCTTGAATGCCAAGCTAGGGAGCTTGTATTTAATTAGCCCATAGACCACAGGGAAGCACCAGTGGATTTTGAACAGTGCTTTGATGTAGTTAGCTTTGTGTCTTTCTACCTTTCTGGTTTCTGGGTTTGGTTGGCTACCCAGGCCTAAGCAAGTGAGGAATAGTAGGTACATGAGTTCTAGAGCAGAAAAAGTATTTGTGCTTCTTCTGAGTAGATAGAAGAACCATAGCTGGTGCCATTCTCTTAGGCTTAGATGAGAGGTGCAACAGAACTGTTGCTGTGATCCTATACCCAGAAGCCCTTTGTTCTGTTGTTTTATTTTAATAACTTCACTACCAGAAGACTCTCAGCCCTGCTGAAAAACTTGCTCTTAGCTCAGAGTAGCATCAAGGAACAAGCACAACTTTAGAATCAGAAAACCTAAATTGAAATCCCAGCTCTGTCAGTTCTTTGCTGAATAACCTTGAGCAAGTCGCTTTTCCTCTTTGAGCTTTCGTTTCCTCGTGTCTAAACTGCATAGGATAATAATAATGTATATACTTTTTAAGGTTGTTGTGAGGATCAAATGCAATCTCATGTATCTGAATATAAGTTTTAAAATATGATCCAGGTTCTTAACAGAGGCACTGTGACATGTGGTATTGCTGCCCACACCTCAGGCAGTATCATGCCATCTTAACAGATGTTACCATCTCTGATTAAACCAGTGGTTTATGTTCTTCTTTAAATTATATTTTTGAAAAAATCAAAGTTAATTTTCAAATGGAATTTTTATCACTTCAGTGAATGACAAATCAGTATTTTTAATGCACATTAGGATAAATGTATAATTAAGAGTTTAAGCACCACCTAAAATTAGTTTCTCCAATGGGATGCACACACACTTCAGGAAATTGTAGTGGTGGAAAGAAGGTTGGTCTTAATCTGATAGTCTGGTTCTGATATTTAGTTTCTATCACCCTAAGCAAAATACTTCATTTTTCTGAGCATTAGAGTCATCTGTTCCGTGGGAGTGATAATACTAATACTTTCCTCATGGGTTAATTTTACCGATGATACTATCTAACACGTATAGGAGTTTCTTACTCCAGGTGGGGTTGAGGGACAGCACGAGTTTTTAAATATCAGAAGGTGAAATTGGCAAGATGTAAATCTTTAAGATTTGTGGCCCTTTAAACAAAAAGGAAAGCAAGTTGAATTCCTTCCTCACCTCCAAGACACTGAGAGTGGAGTATCAAGTGAGAAATATTCAGTGTTCTATCTGCCAGTGACAGATCTTTGTTCTGTACCTGTGAGCTGAAGCAAAGACGTGTGAGATATCAGTATTGGAAATATGAGTATCTGAAGACTGTCATTGACCCTGGATCAGCAGAGGAGGAATTTTAAGGATGTTTAGAACTTGAAATAAGGTTGAAAGAGAGCTTCTAGACAACAACCAGCGTGCATCTAGATAATATATATCTAGCTGTCTATGTTTCTTGACCCAAATTCACAGCAGCCTTGTAAAGCAGGCTGTTACCTCCTACTTCATATGCCAGGCCCTATGCTTGGTGCTTTAGCTAAATTATATATTATCCTCACAATACCCCGTAAGACAGGTTCCAATAGCCCTCTTTATTCTTAAGTAAACTGAAGTTCAGAGAGATGAAAAAAACTTGTCCGTAATTACACAGACCTGGCAGAAACTGGATTTAGACTCAAGCTTGTATAATTCTGAGTGTGTGATCTTCTAAGACTAAGAATAATGGCTGCTTTAAGGAAAATGAACTTACTGTCAGCCTTTCAGTTGCCACAGGTAACTGTTAGACTTAGAGCCCTTAGCTTTTGAGGCAACCAGCCCTGCCCTAACGACTTTACAGATTGTGCATGTTAATTTTTTTTGGAGCCAGGTGTATTATAGCAAAGCTTGCTCTCACATGATGCCATTACTTCTCTGTTAATATTACCCTCTCCAAGCCACCTTCCACAGTTGCCATCACAAAGATTTTTCAAATATGCCAACATGACCACATCCTCCCCTGCATTCCATCTTATCCTCAGGCTCCTCTGCTAAAGTCCATACTCTTAGCCTGGCATCCAAGGCTCTCTATGATCTGGCCCCAGTTGGCCTCTTCAGCCTTATCTCTTGCTACTCTTCTCTCCCTCTCTCCCTCTCTCCCTCTCTCCCTCTCTCTCTCTCTCTCTCTCTCTCACTCTCTCTCACACACACACACACACACACACACACACACACACGCTTACTTTCAACTTGAAGCTTTTCTGTATGCTGCCCACTCAACCTGGAGCACCCTTTTCCTGCCTGCATAAATCATATTTATCCTTTAAGACTCGGTTCAGAAGTTATATTTTCCAGAAAGCTTTGCCAGACACCAGAACCCTTCTGTAATTGCAAATCAGGGGTTCCTTGTCTGTGCCCCCGTATTAAGTACTCTGTAAACAATGATGGTAATAGTGTTAGTAGTTGTTATTCTTAATGAGGCTGGTACTATTTAAAGTCTGCTTTTTATAGTTAGGAAATGCTAAATAGCTTCTTTTTGTTGAATTACATGAGTGGGAAATCAACTGCAAGGGAACTCTACTGACTGCCTTTGTAGAAAAAGCCAATGAGGTCAAAATTCTGAGTAATTAAAAAACAAAAAACCTGTTTTCCTCATCCTGCAAATTAGTCTCAAACCTAAACTAGAAATAAAAAATATTTTATTTAAAAATGGGAGTATTCTTTTTATCTCCCCCCCCTGCCCCCTTGAATTTATCAAGGCCTTCAAATGCATTATCTTGGTGGGTTATTTGTAACTGTAGGACTATTAATAAGGCTGTCATCTTTGTTGAGCATATTGAATGTATACAGTGTGTGTAGTGTGTATCCAGTGCTTTGGGGGCCCCAAAGTATCTGCTGCCTATGAGCTAACCTGGAATGATGGAAAGAATATGTGCTTTGGGTCCAGAAAGATCGGTGTTTTAATCTTAGCTTCACCAATTACTACTTTATGCTTTTGGCCAAATAAGTTCTCTTTTTGTGCCTAGACTTCTGTGGGCATGCTTCTTACTGTCTTAACTTATGTTTCCTTCCAGCAATCAGAGAAGATGGCATGCCTGGAGGCCGGAATAAGAGCATTGGGCCAGTCCAGGTGAGTTCTAGGTCTTACTCTTTGTGATCTACCCCGAAAGCTCAGGCCTCCAGTTGCTCCTGTAGCTGCTCACCTTGATCCTCTTATCTGCTGCTAGGGGGAGCCATCTTTACTTTCATTCCTGTGAAACTGCTTTTAGAGCCTGGATATGAAAGTGCTTTGAAAATCTTAAATATATAAGATAATGGTTAAAGCTCCACTTGTGATGCCTCAACTCTTCCTAAGGATTTTTACAGAAGATGAATCCAATTCTGGTTCTAAAGCATCCAGAGGATTTTTTTTTTTTGGCCACGCCACGCGACTTATGGGATCTTAGTTCCTTGACCGGGAGTTGAACCCAGGCCCTCCGCAGTGAGAGTGCGGAATCCTAACCACTGGACCACCAGGGAATTTCCCAGAGGACTTTTTATGTCAGTCACTTAAGGTTGTAGTTACTTAGTCTGGCAGAAATCAGCAAGACTACTTTGCTGTTCAGTGTCACTAAAGATATTTCAGCAGAAAGTTCATTGATTGCCTGTTTGTAAAGTAGGGAAGGTAATACCCATTCAGTTCCACAAACATTTACTCAGTATTACTTACTCTGTACCAGGCCCCCTGTACTGTAAATTCAGTGTAGTGCGAAAGACAGATATGTAAACGGACATCATAATACAGTGGGTGATAACAGAGGTTGCCCAGGGAGTACAGAAAGAAGGGGCTTCTTTTCTGTTTGGACCAGAGCCATGGTTGAGGACTGAAGACACTCAGGAAAGGCTTCCTGGAGAAGATAAAGTTTGAACTGAGTCTTCAAGGAAAAGGAAGAATTAGCTATGTTGAGAAGGGGTGGAAACCCAAACATCTTTTATTCCTGCTAGACAGAATAGACTGTAAAAAGGAATCTTCAAGGAATGGCAAGGAGTTCATTCACTCAGGCTAGAGCACTGGGCACATGTTGTGAAGTGGCAGGAGATAAGGCAGATTCCTTGAGTTTGGAATCAGTTCTCTAAAAAGTGGCCTTCAAATAACTTTGATTATAGCTCCTTTAGTAAAGCCTTTGCGGGGCCAGCCTGCATCGCTTGTTCTTACTTGGCCAGCAGAAGAACTTCATCATGATAGAGAATTGGATCTGCTTACGACCCATGAAGTGAATCCTTCAGTACCCTAGTGGGCAGGGACCATGATTCAAGAATTATGGGGGTAGACCAAGAGGCAACTACTAAAAGGTTTTAAGTAGAAAGAGGGATATGGTCAAATTTGCATTTTGGAAAGATCGTTCTAGCCATGTAAATTGTTTATGAGGAGCTGGGTAAGGGTCAGTGAAACTGGTAGCAGAGAAAAAGCAGTTAAAAGGGTTTTACAGAAGTCCAGGCGAGAGATATAGACAGTGTGGTTTTGAAGTAGGACAGTGGTAGTGCAGATTGAGGAGAGGGAATAGATTCAAGAAATGTTTAATAGGTAAAATTGATAGGATTTATCCAATTGAATATGAGGGAATGAGAGAAAGACAGGAATTCAGAGTTGGCTTGAGACATACGCTGATGATGTATGGGAGGGTTTTCTGTCACATGAGCTTGGTACACATATGCACTCAGGTGTGGGGTGTGTGCTGCATTCATTCTCTTTTTTAAATCAAACATTTTTATTCATTTATTCAAGTCATATGTGTCTCTTGCAAATTAATTTATTTCGGTCTCCATTCATAGCTGCTCTTTTTTGTGTGGTAAAAAACATGTAACAGGAAATACACCTCCTTAACAAATTGTTAAGTATACAGTACAGTAGTGTCAACTATACGCACATTCCGTACAGCAGATCTCTAGAACTTCTTAATCTTACCACTGAAACTTTATACCTATTGAACAGCAACTCCTCATTTCGTCCTCCCCCCAGTTCCTGGCAACCACCATTCTACTTTCTGCTTCTAAGAGTTTGACAACTTTTGATACCTCATATAAGTGGAATCATGCAGGACTTGTCCTTCTGTGACTACCTTATTTTGCTTAGCATAATGTCCTCAAGGTTCATCCATGTTGCAGCATATGACAGGATTCCTTCTTTTTTAAGGCTGAGTAATATTCCACTGTATGTATATAGCACGTTTTTTGTTTGTTTTTGCTTTGTGTTTTTTGTTTTTAATTTTTATTGGAGTATAGTTGACTTTATGATGTTGTGTTAGTTTCTGCTATGCAGCAAAGTGAATCAGTTATACATATACACATATCCACTCTTTTTTAGATTCTTTTCCCATATAGGTCATTACAGAGTATTGAGTAGAGTTCCCAGTGCTGTAGAGTAGGTCCTTTTTAGTTATCTGTTTTATATATAGTAGTGTCTATATCTCAATCCTAATCTCCCAATTTTTCCCCCCCCATTCCCCCCAGTAACCATAAGTTTGTTTTCTACATCTGTGACTTTATTTCTGTTTTGTAAATACGTTCATTTGTACCATTTTTTAAGATTCTGCATATAAGTGATATCATATTATATTTTATTTGTCTTACTTCACTCAGTATGACAATCTCTAGGTCCGTCCATGTTGCTGCAAATGGCTTTATTTCATTCCTTTTTTATGGCTGAGTAATATTCCATGAGTAGTATGTACCACACCTTCTTTATCCATTCCTGTGTGGATGGACATTTAGGTTGCTTCCATTTCCTGGCTTTTGTAAATAGAATATAGCACATTTTGTTTATCTATTCATCCATCAATGGACATTTTAGGTTGTTTCTACCTCTTGGCTAAAGTGAACATGGCCTTGGCTGCTGGGAACATGAGAGTGCAGGTATCTCTTCAAGATCCTGATTTCAACTCTTTTGGATAAATACCGAGTGGGATTACTGTGTCATATGATAATTCTGTTTTTAAGTTTTTGAGAAACCTCCATACTGTTTTCCATAGTCGCCACAACATTTTATTTATATATTCTCACCCAAGTGCGCAGGGTTCCAGTTTTCCCCATCCTCTCCAGCACTTCTTATTTTCTGGAGCTTTTTGTTTGTTTGTCTGCTTGCTTGCTTGCTTCCTTGCTTGTTTGATACTGGCTATCCTAATAGGCATGAGGTGATTTCTCATTATGGCTTTGATTTCCATTTCCCTGATGATTAGTGACGTTGAGCATCTTATCATATGCCTGTTGGGTATTTGTATGTCTTCTTTGGAGAAATGTCTATTCAAGTATTTGCTACTTTAAAAAAAATTTTTATTTATTTATTTTTGGCTGTGTTGGGTTTTCGTTGCTGCACGTGGGCTTTCTCTAGTTGCGGCAAGTGGGGCCTACTCTTTGTTGTGGTGCGCAGGCTCCTCATTGAGGTGGCTTCTCTTGTAGCAGAGCACGGGCTCTAGGCGGGCGGACTTCAGTAGTTGTGGCACGTGGGCTCAGTAGTTGTGGCTCACAGACTCTAGAGTGCAGTCTCAGTAGTTGTGGCACATGGGCTTAGTTGCTCTGCGGCATGTGGGATCTTCCTGGACCAGGGCTCGAACTTGTGTCCCCTGCATTGGCAAGCAGATTCTTAACCACTGTGTCACCAGGGAAGTCCCTAGTATTTGCTTTTTTAAATCAGGCTGATTAATTAGTTAATTGGCTGTTGAGTTGTAGGAATTCCTTATATATTTTGAATATTAACCCTTTATCAGATACATAGTTTGCAAAAATTTTCTGGAAGTCTCCTGTTCGCTTTGTCGATTGTTTCCTTTGCTTTGCAGAAGTCTTTTAGTTTGATGTAATCCTATATTTCTATTTTTGCTTTGATGTCATATTCAAGAAGTCATTGACAAATTAGGGGTATGGGATTAACAGATACAAACTACTATATATAAAATAGATAAGCAACAGGATAATACTGTAGAGCACAGGGAATTATACCCATTATCTTGTAATAACCTGTAATGGAATAGAATCTGTAAAAATACTGAATCACTATGCTATACACCTGAAACTAACACAATATTGTAACTCAACTATGCTCCAATTAAAAAAATAAAAATTATTGCCAAGGCCAATGTCAAGAAGTTTTTTCTCTGTGTTTTCTTTTAGGAGTTGTACTGTTTTGGGTCTTATGTTTAAGTCTTTAATCCACTGAGTTGCTTTTTGCATATGGCATAAGGTAAAACTCTAATTTTATTCTTTTGCATATGGATATCTGATTTTCCCAACACCACTTGGTTTTTTTTGTTTTTTTCTGCCGTACAAGGGCCTCTCACTGTTGTGGCCTCTCCCATTGTGGAGCACAGGCTCCGGACGTGCAGGCTCAGAGGCCATGGCTTACGGGCCCAGCCGCTCGGCGGCATGTGGAATCTTACCAGACCGGGGCATGAACCCGTGTCCCCTGCATCGGCAGGCAGACTCTCAACCACTGCGCCACCAGGGGAACCCCCAACACCACTTGTTGAAGATACTCTCCTTTTCCCATTGTGTAGTCTTGGCATCTTTGTCAAAGATCTTTTGACCATAAGTCTGGGTTTATTTGGGGGCTCTGTATGTCTGTCCTGTGCCAGTACGTTACTGTTTTGATTACTTTAGCTTTGTAATATGTTTTGAAATCAGGAAGTGCAAGGCCTCTAGTTTTGTTGTTCTTTCTCAGGATTGTTTTGGCTATTTGGGGTTCTTTGTGGTTTCATATGAATTTTAGGATTGTTTTTTTTTTTTTTTTTTTTTTTTTTTTTTGCGGTACACAGCCCTCTCACTGTTGTGGCCTCTCCCGCTTGCGGAGCACAGGCTCCGGACGCGCAGGCTCAGCGGCCATGGCTCACGGGCCCAGCCGCTCCGCGGCACGTGGGATCCTCCCAGACCGGGGCACGAACCCGAGTCCCCTGCATCGGCAGGCGGACTCTCAACCACTGCGCCACCAGGGAAGCCCTAGGATTGTTTTTTTCAGCAAAAAAATGCCATTGGAATTTTGATAGGGATTACGTTGAATCTGTAGAACACTTTGGATAGTATGGACTTTTTAACAATATTAAGTCTTTTAATCTATGAACACAGGATGTCTTTCCATTTATTTATGTCTTTAATTTCTTTCAGCAGTGTACAAGCCTTTCACCTCCTTAGTTTTTTCCTAAGTATTTTATTCTTTTTTTTTTTTTTCGTGGTACGCGGACCTCTCACTGCTGTGGCCTCTCCCGTTGCAGAGCACAGGCTCCAGACGCACAGGCTCAGCGGCCATGGCTCACGGGCCTAGCCGCTCCGCAGCATGTGGGATCTTCCCTGACCGGGGCACGAACCCATGTCCCCTGCATCAGCAGGCGGACCTTCAACCACTGCGCCACCAGGGAAGCCCCTATTTTATTCTTTTTGATACTATTGTAAATGAGATTGTTTTCTTAATTTTCTCTTCAGATAATTCATTATTAGTATATAAAAATGCAACTGATTTTCTATGTTGACTCTGTATCCTGCAGCTTTGCTGAATTCTTGTATTAGTTCTAATAGTTTTTTGGTGACATCTTTAAGTTATCTACATATAAGATCATATGTCTTCTGTGAACAGAGATAGTTTTATTTCTTTTTGATTTAGATGCCTTTTGTTTCTTTTTCTTGCCTATTGCTCTGGTGAGGACTTCTAGTGCTATCTTGAATAGATGTGGTAAGAGTGGGCATCCTTGTCTTGATCCTGATCTTAGAGGAAAAGCTTTCCGTTTTTCACCACTGAGTATGATGTTAGCTATGGGCTTTTCATATATGGCCTTATTTGTATTTATTCTTTTTATACTTAGATACAATAGAAAGTTTATCCATTGGGGAGAATTCTTAAGCATTTCTTCAATGAAAAACCTTCCTCACTATTACCTAATGTTTTTTGAGTACCCTCTGTGGCTCTCTCACCATGCCAAGGGATCCTCAGTCATTTACATCTCCAGACTCTATGTTCTCTCCAGAATTGAGGAGGCTGATGCTCAGAAAAACCTATTTCATCTGTCATTGCTTTTGGGTTGTTGATACTGGGCATATAATTTTCCTTTTAGTCTTTTACTGTTTCTAGGTGGTGTGTTAGGAAGAGAGAGCTGTTATCTCCAAGTTCTTAACCGTGTTTAATTAAAAATAAGAAGTGGGCTTCCCTGGTGGCACAGTGGTTGAGAGTTTGCCTGCTAATGCAGAGGACGCGGGTTGGAGCCCTGGTCTGGGAGGATCCCACATGCCGCAGAGCGACTAGGCCCATGAGCCACAACTGCTGAGCCTGCGCGTCTGGAGCCTGTGCTCCGCAACAAGAGAGGCTGCGATAGTGAGAGGCCTGCGCACCGCGATGAAGAGTGGTCCCCACTTGCCACAACTAGAGAAAGCCCTCGCACATAAATGAAGACCCAACACAGCAAAAATAAATAAATAAACTCCTACCCCAACATCTTTAAAAAAAAAAAAGAAGTGATAGAATTTCCATTTATTGAGCACCTATTGTGCACCTTCACTTAATAACTTTATCTTAGATTAACCTCCCAAGTCTGTCTGACTCAAACCTGTATGCTTCTTTGCTCCAGCACCCAGAGAGGGAATCATGAGCTATGAGGGAAGTGGTATTATCTCCATTTTACCAATGAGGGAGCTAAGGCTTAGAGAACTTGAGTGACTTGCCCAACAGTAAGTACCCAGCTAGGAAATGACAGATGAGATTTACACCCAGATTCAAGCACTCCCAACAAGTTCCATCCCCTGTTCAATGCCTTAATGATTGCTTAGTGTCCCATGAGACCCTCAGGGAGAGACAAGTACAGTCCAACTTTGACTTCCAGCTGGAATAAGCTTGATTTTACCATAACTGGCCCTTTTTACCAAGCTCAAGTACTTCCATGACCTCGACGTTCTGGTTTTGCTCTCACCACCGTCACTGAGGCTGCACATTCGGGGCCTCAGTAGATGGCTTGTAATTTGATGGCACCATTTGTCTTCTTGTGTCTTATAAAATGTAAACAATGATTTCAGTGTTCTTAGGACCTCTAAGAGAAAAGATTTGGGTTTTTTTGCTACATGTGACTGAATAAAAAAAGACAAACCCTCTAATTCAATATGCAACCCAAACTATTTAAAACCAATCACTCAACTTGAACACCAGTTAAACATTTCTCGTTTTCCCTCAAAGTCCTCTGTGTTGGCTAACTTCCAGTTCTAAATGCCTATTTATATCTATGATTGGAGCAGCTCAAGGTTCCCTCACAGGCAAAGAAGTATGTAGGTTTGTGTCAGACAGACTTGGGAGAAAATGTCCTCCCAGGCTTTCCATAGGAACAAGAAACAAAAATTCATCTGGCTGTTTTTCCTCAGCACTCACTCTCATTCTGTGTGCTGACTTTAGCCAGCTTGGCCTCAACTCTGGATTAAACACTTTAGAGAAGAAGTGTGTGTCCACTCCCTATATGGCATAGTAGCTAGAGCATTGGACTGAATACTTGGCTACTTTGGCCTCTTCCTCAAACTCCTGCTCAGACATGGGCAAGTCAATTTGCTTGTCTGAGCTACAGTTTCTTCTTTTTTCAGTAGGCTTAGAAATGTCTTTCTTACTAAGAAATCTCATGCAAAGGTATATAGTCAGTACTTAGTAAGTGGACATTTATTCATTTATCCGACATGCATTTATTTGAGTACTGCTTTTTTCTAGATCCTGTCATAGCCTAAGGTCTTACAGAGGATATTTTTATGATACATTACCATAGGTGCTATAAAAATAACAGTAATAATCAGGATATCATTGTCAGCCTTCCATAATAGTTGTTATGTGCTAGGCCCTTTTCTAAACATGTGAAAATATATTAATTTAATCCTCAAAACAGTCCTATGTGATAGATATACTATTATTCTCTCCACTATACAGGTGAAGGAACTTAGGTTTAAATAGTTGTATGACTTGCCCAAGATTGTACAACTAGAAAGTGGCAGAACCTGGATTAGAACAAAGGTGATTTGAGTGTAAAATTCAAACTCTTAACCGTTATGGTATTCTGCCTCTCTCAGAATACACAGAATTATGAGTGGATAAAAGAAGGACCTAAAATTCTGTCTGCGCTTAGTAATAGAAGGATTCAAAAAGAAGGTGACATTTGAATTGGGTCTTAAATGGCAAGTAGGAGTTTGTTATTGAAGAGTGGTGTTTCAGCGGCAGGAAAGAATAGACTAAGGACAAAGAGGAGTGTTGAGGAACCTAGAGGCTTTGTGGCTGGGAGGAGGGTAAATGGACAAAAGGAATGCCATGGTGAGCCATAGTGCTGGCAGGCAGGCAACCAAGCTGTCCTAAGATTAGTGAGAGAGAGACCTGGAGTATGTGGGTGGAGGGGAGGGAATTTGGCTTTCTCTCTAGAGTTCTAAGAAGCCCCATGACGTTTAAATAAGTTCTCAGTCCTAAAGAAGGAACACCCAGTCTAACATATATCAATTCCTTGTCAAAGATATCGGAGGAAGAGATCGAAAGGATTATGTCTGGGCAGGAATTTGAGGAAGAGGCCACTCACTGGAGCAACCATGGTGACAGCGACCACAGTTCCCCTGGGAACAGGGCTTCAGAGAGCAACCAGCCCTCACCAGGCTCCACACTGTCCTCCAGGTGAGCTTCAAGGCAAACCCAGCATCATCTAGGGATCACCCAAAAAATGGACCCACAAGCAGCCTCTGAGCTGGGCTGGGTATTCCTGCCAGTCCGTCTCAGCCATTGCACTCTTGCTTCCTCAGTCTTTTGGGGTTGGGGTGACGATGATGCAAAGCAGCATTTTACAGCCCATTTTTTAGCAAAAGACCTTGAAAATGTCAGCAGTCTCTTCCGCAGATTGATAAAGTGCTATAGCCACTATCCGTGCCCATACATTCTTCACCTAACAGAATAACATTTTAATTGTAGCTCTTTTCTCTCACTTACTTTATCATTTAAAAAAAAACCACATTGACAATATCGAATTAAGTTATCATTTCTCTGCCTCAGCAAGAGTGAAGATTTTCACATTATAAATTTTAGGAAACAGTGAAAACTTTTCAAGTTAGATTTGCTGGTGTCATGAAATACCAGTTTGAAGACTCTTGGTTCTAGAATGATATCTTAAGTTAGTTGTTAGGTGTAAAATACAGCCATCAGCTACCAAGGAAGATTTTCTTTCTCCAGAAATCTTTATTTTAGGACAGGGGTTGAGAAACATTTTTTATAAAGGCCAGATAGTAAATATTTTAGGGTTTGCAATCCACACAGTCTAGGTCTCAACTACTCAGTTCTGCCATTGTAGTGTGGAAGCAGCCAGAGACAATATGTAAATGAATGAGTGTGGCTGTGTTCTAATAAAACTTCATTTACCAAAACAGGCCATGGACCATAGTTTGCCAGCCCTTGTTACAGGAGGGGTCATCTAGGTAAAACTAGGTGACTGTTAGATTTCTCCAAGAAAGATGGGGAAGATAAGAATATTCCTTTCTCTTGATATTTCATTGTAACTTTCATTCATTCGTTTGTTCCTTCCTTTGAATGTTTAGGGAGTTGTTGCCACATGCCAGGTTCTTTGCTAGGTGCTGGATTTGTTTTGTGGCCTGGCAAGGCACTTAGCCTGTTTCTGACTTAGTTGTCCTAGCAGTATAAAATACAAACACTCACCTTTGTCGTCATAGTCTATGAATATTCTGTGAAACTCTCCAAATGTGGCACCTGTACAGAGAGACCATTTAACCAGTGTTTTTCAGTACAGCTCTGCCAAGTTCTGGGTGTCCAGAGGTGAGCCACACATATGCACATTTTCACAGAGACCCCATCTAGTAGGGAAGACATGCATGTAACCATTGATTATGTCCTTAGCTTAATGAAGACAGAGTGCATGGCCAGAGAACACCTGAGCCACCTCCTAGCTCACTTCCTTTGAGTAGGCAGTAGACCTGCAATGTTTCTGCTTGACATGAGACTTTTCTCTCCAGTAGGTCTGTGGAACTAAATGGATTCATGGCATTCAGGGATCAATACATGGGGATGTCTGTGCCTCCACACTATCAATATATACCGCACCTTTTTAGCTATTCTGCCCACTCTCCACTTCTGCCCCCACAAGCTCGCAGCCTGGATCCCCAGTCATATAGTCTGATTCATCAGCTGGTGTCAGCCGAGGACCTGGAGCCATTGGGCACGCCCATGTTGATTGAAGATGGGTGAGTGAGCCTTGGTCTATTTAGCCCTGTAGCTTCAAAGTGGTCCCTACCCCACACCCATCTTCATCCCTGGCTGCTGTACCTCAGGCTTTGGAATGAGTTGGGGGATAATAAGCAATGACTCGAGCATCAGAGGACCAATCTTTGCTTATCGTTGAAGTTAGTGGTCCCTCATTTTTCTCTTGAGCACCTTTTCTCATAGAGTGGGGGCTATTTATCAATCCCTATGGAGTTGGGATTAAAGGACTTTTGTTTCTAGTTGGGCCGAGGTATGCCAGTCTCTGGAATGGGTCTGAGTGCTTCTGTGCCAGAGATGAGCTGTAATTCTGGGAATAATCATACATTAAGTTTAGTCTTCTTAACAGGGCACTCAAGGCACTAACTGGTTGTGACCTGTCTGTATCTGTAGTCAACATACTCATCAGTAGCCTAGGGCCGTGTGCTCTGTGTGCAGGCCTGAGTGGGTGGAAGGAATACTCTTTCAATCCTGTCAGCTCTGCCTGAGTAGATAATAATTCAGCCCACCCATTGCTGTACTCATTATTCATTTAGCCTGGAGCATAGGCTGTTTGAGTGTTATTAAGCTTAGACTGCCCGCTCTGCTCCAAAAGGTATCCTGAGATTTCTTAAGCTAGTTTCCAATTTCAGAAGAGGAAATTCAGATGTCTGCCACAAGAAGGCCACCACCAAAACCTTTATAAATCTGATGTGGGGGTGTGGGGAAGAGTCATGACAGGGGCCTTGAGAGAAAGAAAACTGGGACCCTATTCCCTCCAGCCCAGAGATGAGAAATGCCCTGCTCCTTCCATCCCGCAGTAGCTTACTTTCCTGAACTCGCACCACCAGGGGGTGCAATGAGAGCAAGAAAAGCTTCTGAACCTGTTCTCTTCTCTTTCAGCCACCTTGCCCCAAGGCTCATTTTTGTGCCAATCCCCGTATTGAGTAGGCACCAGATTCACCCTAATGGAGCTCTCATTTCCAAAACTGGTGCAAAAGTGACAGAATTTTCTTCTAACACATGGAGCATTAAAAGTCATACTCCCTGATAATTGCACAAATTTCTAAGCCTCCTTTCCCCTTTGCAACCTTTTCTTATCAAATCTGCTCCTCCAGCCCTGAGCTTACTGCTGGCCCCAGTCCTGTCCCTTTATCATTAAACTGAATTGAATGGAGCTGGAGATGCTTGGTCAAGGGCAAGGAGCCCACTGCCAGAGACCCTTTGTGCCCTTAGGAGTACTCTCTCCCTTTGCCCCCATCCTCACCATTCTGGCCACTAGAAGTAAATTTCTCCTGTTCCTACCCCCCCCAGATATGCTGTGACTCAAGCAGAGCTATTTGCCCTGCTTTGCCGCCTGGCTGACGAGCTGCTTTTTAGGCAGATTGCCTGGATCAAGAAACTGCCTTTCTTCTGCGAGCTCTCAATCAAGGATTACACGTGCCTCCTGAGCTCTACGTGGCAGGAATTAATCCTGCTGTCCTCCCTCACTGTTTACAGCAAGCAGATCTTCGGGGAGCTGGCTGATGTCACCGCCAAGTACTCACCCTCTGATGAAGAACTACATAGGTGAGAGCTGCTGGCTGGGGAGAAAGTCTCAGGCAACCAAACCATTGTCATCTCTGCAAGGCAGGGCTGCCTGACACTCCAGAGGATGGGCATTAAAGCCACACGTGGCTGGACTTGAATCTTCACTCTGCTGCTGACTAGCTTTGTAACTTTGGTCAAGTCTCTGATCCTCAGGTTCTGAATTTATAAAGTGGGGTAATGACAGTATCTCCCCAGCAAGGTAGTTATGAGGAATAAAATGATAATGTGCAGCAAGCTTAGCAAGTGCTAAGCTGTTATTTTGGTCACATCTAGATTACTGAGATAAGATAATGTATCTGGAAAGAACATTTCCTACAAGGTGAGGGGCTCTGAGCTGTAGTTTACAATCCAAGAAAAAGACTCAGGAGTTATTGTGGTACCTACTGTGTGCCAAGCACTGGGCTTGGTATTTTACATTATTATCTTTCTTTGTCACAGTCTCCAGCACTGTAGGTGTTGTTATGCCCATTTTATAGATGAGAAAACTGAAGTTCAGAGGGGCCTACCCTTGAGGGTTTTGGATTTGAACCCAGAGCCTGGATTTGAACCTATGCCTGCCCAACTGAAAGTCTAGGCTCTTTCACTGTATCTCAGATGCAGTGAGATAGGAGAATGGGACTGAAATACTAAACTCTCCTCCTCGATGTTTTCTGGCATAAAGTTTCATCGCAGCCAGCTAGGATCCTTCTAACCTCCCTGCCTAGAGCAGGTCTTTTCCTCACTCACTTTGGAGACCTGGAGCATATGGTAATACCCCAAAATCAGGAAAAATGATCTCTTTATACAATTTTTCTGACTTACTGATTTATCCATGTGAAACATAAAGTTTAAATCGCGTTTAAAAGTCCTTTCAAAAAAAAAAAAAAAAGTCCTTTCAATAGTTCACCTTTATTAGTTTAAAATAATGGAAGTCATGGGATTCCAGAGCACCAAGAGAGAGGGAAGAAAAGGTTCCTCCATCGAAGAAAGCTGGAGATGGTAGAGTACCAGCCCCCAAACTTCTCTACACAGGACTGAGGTGCATCTCCCTCTGCCACTTAATCACCATGGCGTAAAGATAAGTTGAGACTTAGGCTGGGAGCGAAGCTCTAACACCTTCAAGGGCCCTTTGCACAGCTGAGGGAGGGAGGAGTCTGGATACTTTCTCCCTCTGGTTTTCTAATATTTCCTTATTAATGATGCTTACAGGCTTGATGGTAATCTATAGATGACAGAGTTTTTAACCCAGATGACATTTTGTCCTTAAACAGAGCTATCTGATTTTGCAGATAACCTAACCCCTTGTCTTGAGCCTCTAATTCATTGTTTCCATCAAATTCCTGTCTCCTGCTCTGTATCTCTGGGCTGACTGAGTGTTTGGATAGCAGTCAGCCTGCTCTAATATTGTCAGGGTTTGCAGCAATGTGCCCGGCCTCCCTATTTGCCTGGAATCCACCAGTGCAGCCTGAGGCTGCCTACAAAGTCAGCCTGTGGGCTCCCCTCTCTATAGAATGGTGAGTTTCCCCATGCCCTCTGCAGGTGGGCAAGGATCACTGGCCATGCAGGGTTCTCCGTGGCTTTAAGCTTCATGAAAGACACCCCATCCCACTGTTTCCAATCCCTTGAGCCCCGAGAGCAAGGCAGGGACCAGTAGCAGCTGAACTAGTGAGGGAAGTTTTATTTTCTAGGAAGGGTCCTTACCAAGGAGAACCTAGAGTTGCACTATCAAGTATAGTAGCTGCTAGCCTCAGGTGGCTCTTTAAGTTACTTAAAATGAAAAATTCAGTTCCTCGTTTACAGTAGCCACATTTCAAGTGCTCAGGAGCCACATGTGGCTAGTGGCTACTGTATTGGACAGTTGCAGATGTATATATATTTCCATCGTCACAGAAAGTTGTATTGAACAGTGCTAACTCTGGAACACATGTTGCAGCTGAGCTTGCAAGTGGGTTCTGAGGATAAGAAGTAGATTCG
Source organism: Neophocaena asiaeorientalis asiaeorientalis (assembly GCF_003031525.2). Classification (NCBI taxonomy): domain Eukaryota; kingdom Metazoa; phylum Chordata; class Mammalia; order Artiodactyla; family Phocoenidae; genus Neophocaena; species Neophocaena asiaeorientalis. Next base: position 9,858,670 of record NW_020175018.1, on the reverse strand, counting down.
TTGTTAGGACTCTCACTCCACTGTGGAATCCTTCAATGGAAAAACACAAGTTAAACTTCAACATGTTAGTTGAACATGCCCATTTATTGAGCACCTGTTATGTGTGCCTGGAGGAGGGGTGTTGGGATAACAGATAATACAGACATCGTTTCTGAGATGAGAGCCCGTATTCTTGGTTTAGGGGATTGGGGGGGGCAAATAGAAGCAGATAGAATCTACAGTTCAGGGTGATATTAGTGGAGATTGAGGGGCATATGAGGGACTGTGAAAGCATAGACTAAGGAGTGAGTACCTCTACTTGCATAATCAGGGAATGGTTGCCACAGAGGAAAAGACATTTGAGCTGCATCTTGGAAGTGGCATTTTTCTAGGTAGATATAGAGAATAAGAGGCAGGCAGGGAATAACACAGAGTCCTAGAAGTTAGAGATTCTGGGTGGTTGGTTTGTGCAGATAACAAAAAGCAATCCTGTGGATTAGGGTATAGAGAGGATATATCTGAGAGGCAGAGAAATTAGGGGAGAAATGACAGGAGAGAAAGGTACAGGAAAGACGAGTCATGAAGGTGCTCAAATGCTAATCAAAAAAACTCGGATTTTATTGTGTGAATAGTATTAAGTCATGGGACATTTTTAAGTAGAGCAATTACATGTCAAGTTGCATTTTGGAAAGATCCCTGTGGCTATAAAGTTCAGGATGGATTGCATAGACAAGGCTAGAAGACAGTGGCTGTGTAGGAAGCTGTTCCATAGCCCAGGTAAAAATATACAAGTCCTGGACAAGGCAGCAGTGACGATGGGAATAGAGAGGGCAGCACACAGTTAAGAGATGACAAGGAGGTAAAGTCAGTGGGACCTCAGTGAGTGGAAAAGTTGGGGATACTGCCAGGCAGGTGGACACCAATTCTCTTAGCGAAGATAATGGAGCCTGGGAAGAACAGGTTGAGAGATGAGCCGCTCTGAGTTTGACTTGGGGTCTGTTGAGTCTGAGATGCATGTGGAACTGCCCAGGAGGCCAGAGGAAATGGAAGTACGAGAACCTTTGGAATCAGGTTCATCACTGTGAGGCAGTCCCCAGACTGTGGAGAGCATGGAGTCTGTAATTGGCCACAGCTCTTCCCTACCTTGCCTACTCTGGCATTCCTCCCACTCCCACAAAATGCCTTTACTTTTTCACAACTGTTGAGTGCAAGCGAGTTCCTGCTGTCATGAAAGACTTTTCCCAGATGATACATGACCACCTCCTTTTCTCTTCTCAAATATTGAATCAAATTTATGGTGCCCATTTTCCTTAATCAGGCTGTTATCAGACAGTGAGCCGGGTGAATTTGATTTAAAGCAGATTGTAGCACCAGCCAGTGACTGCTCCTGGCCCTAATCAAGACTCCTTCACTCTTAGGAGAAGATGCCTTGCACTAGATGGGCTTTAATGGACACTTCTATCTCGTGAACACTAGCTCCATTTCTGCCAGATCTCTGGAAAGTTGCCTCACAGCTTCCCTGCTAAGACCCTAGCTGTAAGGTTCAGGAAACACAGTCTTTTCTTTTTGCTCTGATAACACGAGTGATGCTGCTGCTGCTGTTAATAATGATAGTAGCTAACAATTATAGACTGTTTATTGTGCCAAATTCCCTCTTAAGTGCTTTGCAAACATTTGTTTAGTCCTCACCACATCCCTAAGAGACTGTACTAATATTAACCCTGTTCCACACATGAGGAAGGAGCATGAGGTTCAGAGAGGTGAAAACTCAAGGCTCTAAAGCTAAGAGATGGAGTTGAGATTATCATCTAGATCTGTTGTGCTCTAAAGCCCAGATTCTTTACCATTACTAAATTTTTCAGCCTTCTCAAAAGTTTGACTTTCTGGAATGTGTCCTGGAGCTGCAGTCTTACTTTTCACCTTGGAGTCTATATGTGGGTGCTAAGATGGCAGTTCCTCTAAGGATGTGGCTGATGACTACTTCTGGGAGTAGGTGCATTTAGATGAGTGAAAAAGAGACAACTGGGCCTTTCAGCCCCCTTAATGGGACATAACTTACACAGTGTCAGCTTCAATTGCTGACTGAATGGTCCAGTGGTTTGGGGGATCCTGGCAGGAATGTTTTCCTTGTCCTAACATGCTTGTGTAATGGTAACCTAGAAGAAGAATGGGTGTGTTTGTCCAACTTTCAGGCTTTGAATGTTGATAATTTGTAGACAGGGAATACAGGGGCGTTAGAACTGTGGAGTGGGCAGATGTGGAGGAGGCACGGCTGCAGGAGAAAGCAGGCCCATGGAACAGAGAACAATTTGTTTATCAAGGGGCGGGATGCGGGGTGTGGAGGAAATCTTTGCAGTCAGGCTGTGGAGATTGAGTGGGGGCTGCTGGGCTGGCTGCCAGGGGTCCATGCTGGTTGCCTATCCTAGGAAGCTTGGGAAAGAGGGTATGTGCTCTCCCCAAGAGAGAGGGCAGATCTGGGTCATATACTCAGGCCAGGCATGTGGGAGTTCCTTTGTGTCCCTCAGGTCAAGACTCAACTGGGAATAGGTTTAGCATTGCTGTCTAGGGGTCTGGCTGGTAGCCACACACCTGCAGGTTCTGCAGAGCCAGAGTGAGCGCTTGCGGCAAGAGGTTACTGATGAGGGGAGAGAGTGTTATCTTTACTTGCTATGCTGCTCGGCCACCAGACAGATGCTGACACTGCTGCATCCTCCTTTTTTAAGCCCTACCCCATCCCATCTCTTCCCCACCCTTCCAAACAGATACTGATGGGCATTTTTAGTAAAGACCTTTTCCCTCGCAAGAACAGAAGTAGCTGACAAAGTACTGTGATGAGGAGTGATCTTCACTCACAGGCATACTGCTTCCTGCAGGTCTCAGCATCATGGAGGCAGCGGAGGGGCAGTTCTGTGCACTGCAGCGAGTCCGACACTCACTCTGGGTTGGGCCCTGAGCTGAGTTGCTCTGGGAACACAGACCTCCTGAGGTATCCCCTGTGGTAGCATGTGGTAGCCTTTCCCAGTTGCCAGTTAAGAACAAGACAGTCAGGGAATGGACCGTGTAGTGCTGAGAAAGCAACAGACTTGGAATGAGAAAACTTGGGTTTAAACCTTGTCCCCACCACCACTAATTTGTTTTATTCACTTAAAACTTTGGAGAAGGCATCTCTTCTGCTTCCTCTTCCCTAACATGAAGGTGATATTACTTTTCTCACAGATTATCAGGAGGGTAAAATGTAAGAATACAATAAGGGCACAGTAAATAACCTCTCTGAGCCTTTGTTTCCACAAGTGTACAAAGAGGATTATAGTATCCTTTTTTGTGGATTTATTGGAAGTATCCAATGAAATGATGTACGTAAAATATTTAACAAAGGGCCTGGCAAGTAGCAAACACTCAACAAATGGTAGAATAATAGGTATGGTTATTATAGTGGTTATTAAATGTAAATGTGTCTATCAGCCAATCTGAGAACGTATTAATAAAGTTGTAAAAGCCATTGGGCCAGGAGCAGAGAGAAACATGGTAGTTCAAACTAGCAAACTGGGACCCAGAGGGTCAGGGCTCCGGATTGCAAGTAGCTGCTGCTGTGGCTCCCCCTGGTGCTTGAGAAGTACAGGTGCCTCTGGCCCCAACAGGAGCCAGGCTTTCCCCAAGGGAAGAGAAAATGTCCTGCCTGGCCAGGAAGCCAAGCCCTTGCGAAGCCTTCACAGTCAACACAGAAAGCAATAGGACCCAGACAGCAGTAGTACATTCCCAGGAGTTCTGGACCCTACCCAGATAGGGGCTTCTTGCCTAGCATGGGGCTGTAGTACCCTGATCTGAACAAGTCACCAGGAAGCAACTCTGAGGCTAAGCATCTCTCTGTGACTCAGCTGCATCAGAGGCCTGTCTGGAACACCTAGAAGAGTGGATGCTGGGCCTGACCCCAGCTTTTATAAACTATTTCCCCACTAAGCCTTTGCCTCCTTGGTTTGGGAGTATCTCCATTTCTGGTATAAGATATTACCCACTATGACGCAGAGTATTAGTCCCCCAGCCTAGGGCTCCTTTGCCTAAAACTTGGTGCTTCCCCAAGGAATTAACTCCTAATCCAAAGAAAGCAGCATGGGGGCTTCCCTGGTGGCACAGTGGTTAAGAATCCACCTGCCAGTGCAGGGGACATGGGTTCGAGCCCTGGTCTGGGAAGATCCCACATGCCGCTGAGCAACTAAGCCCACGCACCACAACTACTGAGCCTGCGCTCTAGAGCCCGTGAGCCACAACTACTGAGCCCGTGTGCCACAACTACTGAAGACCGCGCTCCTAGAGCCTGAGCTCTGCAACAAGAGAAGCCACCGCAACGAGAAGCCTGTGCACTGCAACTAGAGAAAGCCCGCGTGCAGCAACGAAGACCCAATGCAGCCAAAAATAAATAAAATTAAAATTAAAAAAAAAAAACACTCCTGAAAGACAAAACATTAAAAAAAAAAAAAAGCAGCATGGTCAGCATTGAGTCTTCTCTGCTAATGGATGCTACCTCAGATATTGAGAAAATCAAGGCCTTAGGGAGTTAGCCCAGGTTCAAGGTTCTAGCTCTGCTACTAACCAGCTGTGTGCTTGTGGACCAGTCCCTTCTATTCTTTGAACTTCAGTTTCTCATCTGTACAATGGTGATTATAATCTCACCTAGCACGTAGGGCTGAGAAAACTAAATGAGATAATGCACATAAAGTGCCCAGCACAGAAACTGGCATGACATGGAGGCTCAATTTATGTTTCCCTCCCTCCCTCTCTAGCTGAAGTCAAGGGATACCAGTAAAAATGTTCACTGTACATAACCTCAGCCATGCTGGAAACAGTGAACTTAAATACAATCAGCAGCTTTTTCTTCATTGTGGCAGTAGCTCACATAGAGTCACCATGGTAGCTGCCATTGTTACTACAGGCTGCATCGCAACAACAGCAGTATCTTAACGATGTCATACTTCTCTACATTTACATCCCAAACCCCCGTGACCCTTGTTACCCCAAGCAGGCAAGCATTATTTTACAGAGGAGGTCCTCAAAGCTTAGAGAGGTCAGAGGACTTTCCCAAGGTCTCATAGCTTGTATGTGATGGAGCTGGATTTGAACTTAGATTTGATTGACCCCAACTGACCTGGGGAAGAGCAGCTCGTATGAGCTGCCTTGGCCTCTAGACAAACCATGGATTCACCTGTCTTTCACAAATGTGTCTGGATTCCATTTCCCCCAAGCTCAACCTCTTTCCTATCTTAGCTGCCTTAAGGAGCTGTAGGTGACTTCTGTCTCCCTTCCATTATCTCCACTGGTAACAGAGCCCATTATTAACACCGGTGTCTGTTCCCCAGATTTAGTGATGAAGGAATGGAGGTGATTGAGCGGCTCATCTACCTGTATCACAAGTTCCATCAGCTAAAAGTGAGCAATGAGGAGTATGCTTGCATGAAAGCAATTAACTTCCTAAATCAAGGTGAGTAACTGGGGGTGGGAAGAAAAGACTTTTTTTTTGGTCAGTGAATATTTGCCCTTTTGCCTTCATGTTTCACCCCTTCCCCCTTTACCCTCAAGACTGTCACACAATCTGTCACACCATGTGGGTACCGATCTTGGAAGTCCTGTGCTGCCCTCATCATCATTCTGCCCCACTATAGCACAGAGCATGGTTTGGATTTTTTTCTTCAAACCTGAATGCCACAGCCTCTATAACTCATAGAGGAAGGAAGAGGATTTGCTTTGTTTAGTCAGTTTTAATGCATTTAAACACAGACATCAAGGACAGTACATGCGTCATTTAAAATATGCACCAAGTTTACCAGTGACTGAAGAAGAGCAGAGTGACTGATGAAACTGCTAGAGATAAGGAATCTGTGACAGGCTGACGGGCCCCTTCAGGGCAGAGCGGGGGTGCACAAAACACACACCCATATCAAGCATGGCTTTAATTTGAAGAGTGGTGGGTGTGATTTACATGGACTGTTACCTGCAGAGCGGCGCTTGGTAGCTGCTGGTAAGCAGAGTATGCAAGGAGAATTTGTGTTCCCTTTCTTCCAGAGTAGCGTATGAGTACTCTACTCTCAGAGTGGGGCTGGGCTGTTTTGCGGCCTACGACATTGAAAATGCTGTGTTCCTGTATTCAGTTTCCTAGTCCAGAGACTCTTGATCCCCTCCTCTTTGCCTACTCCTCCCTCAATACTGACCTCTTCCTCTTGCTTCTGCACCTTTCATGCATTTATCTGGTGTTCTGTGTGCCTCCCTTGCGCCAGGCCCTGTGTTGAGCATTAAAGACATTGAAATAAATTAGATCCCAGGTTTCTGGCCTCAAGAAGTATACATTCTGATGGCACTTGTTACATTGCTTGAGCCTCAAATGGAGGGGGAGATCAGTAACAACTACTTGGAGGACCAGAAATCTGAGATCTGGGCCTCAAAGGCTGGGTAAGATTTATGTATAGAATATTTATATTCTATATATGAAAAAGGGGGATTGTGTGTGTTTATATGTATATGAACACACTATATAATATTTATATACATATATGAGAATGAGAGAGACGTCTGCCGGCGTACCTTGGAGATATTGCAGGTTTGGTTCCAGACCAGCACAATAAAGTGAATATTGCAATAGAGTGAGTCACATGAATTTTTTGGTTTCCCAGTGCCTGTGAAAGTTATGTTTATACTATACTGTGATCTGTTAAGCGTGCAGTAGCATTATGTCTTAAAAAAGAGTACAGGGGACTTCCCTGGTGGCGCAGTGGTTAAGAATCCCCCTGCCAATGCAACAGGAGACACGGGTTCGAGCCTTGGTCCGGGAAGATCCCACATGCCACGGAGCAACTAGGCCCATGTGCCACAACTACTGAGCCTGCGCTCTAGAGCCTGCGAGCCACAACTACTGAGCCCACGTGCTGCAACTACTGAAGCCCGTGTGCCTAGAGCCTGTGCTCCGCAACAAGAGAAGCCACCGCAATGAGAAGCCCACACACTGCAACCAGGAGTAGTCCCCGCTCACCACAACTAGAGAAAGCCCGCACACAGCAACGAAGACCCAACGCAGCCAAAAAGTTAATAAATTAATAAATAAATAAATTTATTTTTAAAAAAAGAGTACATACCTCAAAAAAAATATTGCTATAAAATGCTAACCATCATTGAGCCTTCAGCAAGTTGTAATCTTTTTGCTGGTGGAGGGTCTTGCCTCAGTGTTGTTTTTTTTTGTTTGTTTTAATTTATTTTTTAAATTTATTTTTGGCTGCATTGGGTCTTCGTTGTTGCATGTGGGCTTTCTTAGTTGCGGCGAGCGGGGGCTACTCTTCGTTGAGGTGCGCAAGTTTCTCATTGCGGTGGCTTCTCTTGTTGCGGAGCACGGGCTCTAGGCACTTGGGCTTCAGTAGTTGTGGCACGCAGGCTCAGTAGTTGTGGCTTGCAGGCTCTAGAGCACAGGCTCAGTAGTTGTGGCGCACGGGCTCAGTTGCTCTGCCGCTTGTGGGATCCTCCCAGACCAGGGCTCGAACCTGTGTCCCCTGCATTGGCAGGTGGATTCTCAACCACTGCGCCACCAGGGAAGCCCTTGCCTCAGTGTTGATGCTGCTGACTGATCAGGGTGGTGCTTGCTGAAGGTTGGGGTAGCTGTGGCAATTTCTTAAAATAAGACCACAGTGACATTTGCCACATCAATTGACTTTTTCTTTGATGAACAAACTTTCTGTAGCGTGCAATGCTGTTTGAACATTTTACCCACAGTAGAACTCCTTCCAAATTTAGAGTCAGTTCTCTCAAACCCTGCTGCTGCTTTATCAACTAAGTTTATGTAATACTCTAAATCCTTTGTTGTTATTTCAGCGGTCTTCACATAGCTTCTTCAGCAGGAGTAGATTCCATCTCAAGGGACCACTTTCTTTGCTCATCCATAAGAAGCAACTCCTCATCTGCTAAAGTTTTATCATGAGATTGCATCAATTCAGTCACATTTTCAGACTTCACTTCTCATTCTGTCTAGTTCTCTTGTTTCCACCACATCTGCAGTACTTCCTCCACTGAAGTCTTGAACCCCTCAAAGTCATCCATGAGGGTTGGAATCACCTTCTTCCAAAATCCTGTTAATGTTGATATTTTGACCTCTTCCAGTGAATCATGAATGGCATCTAGAGTGGTGAATCCTTTCCAGAAGGTTTTCAGTTTACTTTGCCCAGATCCTTCAGAGGAGTCACTATCTATGGGCAGCTATAGCCTTAGGAAATGTATTTCTTAAATAGAAAGACTTGAATGTTGAAATTACTCCTTGATCCATGGGCTGCAGAATGGATGTTGTGTTAGCAGGCATGAAGACAAAATTAATTTCATTGTACATCTCCATCAGAGCTCTTGGGTGACCAGGTGCTTTGTCAGTGAGCAGTAATATTTTGAAAGGAATCTTCTTTTCTGAGCAGTAGGTCTGCACAGTGGGCTTGAAATATTTAGTAAACCAGGTTGTGAACAGAAGTGCTGTCATCCAGGCTTTGTTGTTCCATTTATAGAACACAAGCAGAGTAGATTTAGCGTAATTCTTAAGGGCCCTAGGATTTTCGGAGCAGTAAATGAGCATTGGCTTCAATTTAAAGTCATCAGCTGCATTAGCCCCTAACAAGAGAGTCAGCCTGTCCTTTGAATCTTTGAAGCCAGACATTGACTTCTCTCGAGCTATGAAAAGTCCTAGACAGTGTCTTCTTCCAATATAGGGCTGTTTCGTCTGCATTGAAAATATGTTGTTTAGTGTAGCCATCTTCTTTAATTATCTTAGCTAGATCTCTAGGTAACTTGCTGCAGCTTCTGTATTAGCACTGCTGCTTTACCTCACACTTTAATGGAGATAGCAGCTTTCCTTAAATCTCGTGAAACAACCTCTGCTAGCTTCAGACTTTTCTTCTGCAGCTTCCTCACCTCTCTCAGCCTTTATAGAATTGAAGAGAGTTAGGACCTTGCTCTGGATTAGGCTTCGGTTTAAGGGAATGTTGTGGCTGGTTTGATCTATACAGACCACTCAAACTTTCTCCATATCGGCAATAAGGCTGTTTTGCTTTCTTATCATTTGTGTGTTCACTAGAGTAGTGCTCTTAGTTTCCTTCAAGAACTTTTCCTTTGCATTCGCAACTTTGCTAACTCACAAGAGACCTAGCTTTCAGCCTGTCTCGGCTTTTGACATTCCTTCTTCACTGAGCTTAATTATTTCTAGCTTTTGATTTAAAGTGAGAGATATGTGACTTTTCCTTTCACTTCAACACTTACATGCGATTGTACGATTATTAATTGGCCTAATTACAATATTGTTGTGTTTCAGGGAATAGGGAGGCCCGATGAGAGGGAGAGAGACAGTGGAACAGCCAGTTAACGGAATAGTCAGAATGCACAACATTTATCAATTAAGTTTACCGTCTCATACGGGCGCGGTTTGTGGCACCCCAAAACAATTAAAATAGTAACATCAAAGATCACTGATCATAGATCCTCATAACAAATCTAATAATAATGAAAAAGCTTGAAATATTGCAAGAATTACCAAAATGTGACAAAGAGACACGAAATGAGCAAATGCCATTGGAAAAAATGACACTGATAGACTTGCTTGGTGCAGAGTTGCCAGACACCTTCAATTTGTAAAAAATGCAATATCTGTGAAGTGCAATAAAGCAAAGCACAATAAAACAAGATATACACAGAAAAAAAAAACTGGAGTGACCCAGTAGAATACCAGTGGCCCAGGTAGAATAGTATGAGTAGAAGCACATAGGATACCATGTGTAATTGTATGTAGAAACGTGAAGATTTCTGAATGGTTCCAGCAAAGAGCAAATTTAAAGATACTGTGAAGGATAAATTGGGAAAGGTAGATTATTCAGTTAGTTGTTCAACATCCACTGGTGCCCATGTGTGCCAAGCCCTGTGCTGGGAGCTGGGTACAGAGTTGAGAAAGATAAGCCTAGCCCTCAGGGGGCTCAGTCTAGTGATTGTCCTTGATAATTTTTTCCTTTATCTTATTTCTCTTCCCTGACCCAGAGCTTTTGTTCCTCCCTGTCAGAAACAGAGAAGATCCCCTGTTGAGACAATGTTTAATAACTTTTCATTGAAAGATACACATATTCAAGGAGCCAGTGTTTCTTCCACATTATAAAGCCCCTCCCATTTCCTGTGGTTTTTTCACAGATATCAGGGGTCTGACCAGTGCCTCACAGCTGGAACAATTGAACAAACGATATTGGTACATTTGCCAGGATTTCACTGAATATAAATATACACATCAGCCGAACCGTTTTCCTGACCTCATGATGTGCTTACCTGAGATTCGCTATATTGCAGGTAACATTCTGGGTCCTGGGCTTCCAACCCTTCCTTGCTTTTCTTAACTTGTGAAGGGAATGAGGAAAGCAATGTTTTCAGGATGCTGATGCCAGGCCTATCACCAGCTCAATAAAAGAGGTACTACCCCTGCCCTCAGAAAAGTTATATTATAATGAGAAGTTTGTTTTCCCTTTGTAGGGAAGAGAATCTAACATTTCCTAAGCTCCTGTGATGTGCAGGATCCTTTGTGACCTGATATCACTTAATCTCAATTTCTGCAGGACTGGTGGTTGGTGATATTATGGCCATTCTATGGATGGGGAAAGAAGCTCAGAGTTTCTCAAATTAACGTCATTTCCTGAATTATATACATTAAAAGGGTGGATTTTATGGCATGTGAACTAACTATATCTCAATGTTTTAATTGATTTTATTTCATAGAATTGCCTATAGGTTTTTGAGGATCTTTCATTAAAAGTGATATCTTTAAAATAATTCTCAAAAATCCTGTGTTCATAAAGGAATTTTTTTTTTTTTTTTTTTTTTTTTTTTTTGTGGTACGTGGGCCTCTCACTGCTGCGGCCTCTCCCGCTGCGGAGCACAGTCTCCGGACGCGCGGGCTCAGCGGCCATGGCTCACGGGCCCAGCCGCTCCGCGGCATGTGGGATTTTCCCAGACCGGGGCACGAACCTGTGTCCCCTGCATCGCCAGGCGGACTCTCAACCGCTGCGCCACCAGGGAAGCCCCAGGAATTTTTGTTTTAGTTGTTTTGTGGTCTTAACCCCTTTCTGAGCTTCTTGACATTTAAATAGGTCCATTTCAACATGAAATCCTGGCTTTTGTTGTTGCTTTACTTCATTTGGTAAAGATTCTTGTTTATAGTTATCTAGCACATACTGAGGGGCAGCTCAGAAATGTGACCTCTGGGCTGAGATTGTTCCTGTAAAATTCAGCAGTACAATTTTGAAGGAAAAAAATTTTCAGTCTGATAAAATCAAATTTTACTTTTTGGGCCACAAAGTAATCTAGGAGGTGTGAACTGGACTTAAATAAACGATTGGAATTTTAGGAGTGTTTTGATAGTGTATGTCTCAGCATTTTTAAAACTATGTTCTACCAAGCAAAATATTAATCAGGTGCTCTGTGAAATACAGGTCAATAATTATACCCCACTCTCCCCCACAGAGCTGGGTTGACAGTGACAGCCCTTGGAATCACCTGGGAAGCTTTTAAAAAATATCCATTCTTGCGCTGCACCTCTAAAGATTCTGACTTAATTGATATGGAGTGGAGCCTGGTCATCAGTATTTAAAAAAAAAAATTACCAGGTGACTGTAGGGTTCTGTCAGGGAGAAGAACTATAGCCTCATATTTACACAGTATATTAGCATACTGAGTGCTCTTAGAAATCTGCCAATAAAAAAAAAAAAACCTGTTTTAACCCTGAACTTCTCAATTTATTTGCCCCTGTAAATCCCATCTCCTTTTTCCTTGCTACGTTTTATTAACCCATTATACTATTCTGAAGAGCAGTATTTTATAGAATGCTAGTTTAAGAATCTACTAGGAAATGAAATAGGATATAAGTTTCTCGTTATTTTCGCTCTAAGAGGACATCTAGGAATACTTTTCAGTTTCAGATTTCCTCATCTGTAAAATGGGGATAAAAAGTAAAATCTGTCATACAGAAATACTGTGAGAATTAAATGAAATAATGTATTTAAACACCTAGCATAGAGTTCAGTATTCTTTGGATAGTAGCAATAATTAGAGCTTGCACCATTACTGGACTCCCTAAGGCACCAAAATAGGTCTGGGTAATAGGATGTTAGCCCAGTCTGTTTTACCTTTGTAATAACTCGTGGCACTTTCCTCGCCCCAGTCACTAGAAAAGGCAGTGTTCTTTCACCAGCCCAAGAGGAGGCAAACACGCCCTTCTACTAGTGGCCACGGCTAACTCTTCTTTTTCTGCCTTTTCCCAGGAAAGATGGTGAATGTACCCCTGGAGCAGCTGCCCCTCCTCTTTAAGGTGGTGCTGCATTCCTGCAAGACAAGTGTGGGCAAGGAGTGACCTGTCCCCAGCACCCCTCCTCAGGCCAATGGCAAGGCCTGGGGTGGGCAGGACAGGCTCCGGAAGAAAGAGCCAGAGAGACCAAGATGGAGGCTGTGGAGCAGCCTTGCCAGTTGCCTCCATAGCAAAAGAGTTTTTGTTTGTTTGTCTTGTTTTTTTAACCTCATTTTTCTATATATTTATTTCACGACAGAGTTGAATGTATGGCCTTCAACATGATGCACATGCTTTTGTGTGAATGCAGCCGATGCATTTCCTTGCAGTTTACAGAATGTGAAGATGTTTAATGTTACAGTGTTGTCATTGTTTAGAGATAGTTCTTTTGTATTTTGAGGGAGAGGGTGGGATGGGGCTGAGATGACTATTTCCATAATATTGACAAAGATGACTACCTCATTGGAAAGGGAGGGGTGTGACCAACCCTACTTTTTCCACATGTTCTCAGCAGATTCATACGTTTGTCTGTCAGAGAGCAAACTGCCTTTTTCTAGCTACAGAATTACCAGGTAAGAGAGCACACCATAAAAGGGAAAGTGGTATTAGGAGGTTTACTAAGCAAAGTGGGTGAGACATTGGGAACAGGACAAGAGATGAGGATTTAGCTATCTCTTTTCTTTGGAAAGCATGAAAGCTGAGAGTTGGGCACAGTGACCAAATCTAAGTTAGGTGTCCTCCCTCCAGACGAGTCCTCAGGGAGAAGGGTTTCTTCTCTCACACCACACTGTGGGGCCTCCCCTCCCCACCATCCATACGACCACTACTAATTTCTGCCACTGTCACCTTTTTACCTAGGCAAAGCCCTAGCGGTAAGCTAATCCTTGGGATTTGCCTACGGTCTCCCTTGGGGCTCACAGCTACCTAGTTTCCTTACTTTCCTTAGACTCATTGCCTCTCCCTTATAAACTTGACTTCCTATTGGCCCTTTGAAAAGAACAGGTGAGTTCAGAATGTCATGTCCAGAATCCTGATGCCCACTACTGATTTACTCTCCTTTCACCTTCAAAGAGTAGTGGGACAAAGGCCAGACTGCTAATAGCATAAACACTCCTCTTTTGGAGTTCCCTGTTTCTCTCCCCACCCCATCCCATTCCACCTCCAGATCTGAATCTGAAACTGCAGTCTCTTTTCCAAACAGCTGGAAGGATCATTCACCCATCTGCTGACCAGAATTTTTGTTCCTACATTCTACTCCATGCTCTCCTAATCTCTCCCAAAATGAAACCAGGTTTCTTCAGAATAGTAAGCCCAAGATCCAGAGTGGCCCAGCTGCCCCTTAGAGTTATCAGTGGCCTGACTGACCACGGTCTGGAGGGCTGGAGTCCAAAGCTTCTGGAAGGGAAGGGGGGCTTTAAACTACCTCATGTTCCTAAAGGCCTGGCTGCCCCCTCTGCAGGTATGGCCTGGACCCCTTGTTCTTTCACTACCTGCGCCACCTAGTCCTGGGAAATGTTCCTTACCCTCTTGGCTTTGGCCAGCAGTCACACAAGGTCTGTCATGGGACTCTTTCAGGTGCTTTTCCCTTCTCTGCCTTACTACAGCAGTTGTCCCTGCCTAAACCCACGTACCTCCCACAGCCAATGCAGCAGACAGGCCAGTTAGCTGGGTACATCCCTGGCTAGGCTTGAGGGGCCTACAGGACCTCCTTTTGCCTGTTTAGTCAAAGGCTGTTTGCTCTCTTCCCAGCTCAGCCTAGCACACTTACTCAGAGGGCCACCACATTGTGTGCATATCGGGTAGTCCGTGTCGGATTGTAATTTTTTCTTTCCGGTGAAATGTTACGGGTACCAGCAGAGTGATGACTTTATCCCTTGATGGATCTAAAACTCAGAGCATTACTTCCCAGTGCCGTTTCCCCATTTGCTCTGAGAAAGGAAAAGAAAAAGAAGAGACGTGGTCCTCAGGAAAAGCGCCAACCAGAATGTTTTTCACATGTCAGTGGGAAGATTTGTGTGTGTGCATTTGTTTATTTCTAAATTCACAATAGTTTTGTTTTTCTGCTCTTTTATTTAACCAACTAGATCACACTCTTTGGCTACAGGTCAGACTCCGAGCCGCTTTCCTCAAGGTAGGGGAAGATACACATATCAGAGACCCCTTCTCCAGGATGGCTCTTATGTGCTGCATCTTTCTTTGCTAGATTTCCATCGGCCAAATTATTATTATTTTTTGAAATTGCTTTTCTCTTAAATTAAGCATTTTACTGGTTGGGTTGGGAGTCACAGGGAACTGCTCTCCATGAGGCAGCAACATGTCTCTTTGATAATGCAGCATTAAACAGAGCAAGTTGTTAATTTGTGGAGTGGGGGAAAGGTTCTGCAAGTTGCCATTGTACAAATCCATTTTTACAAATGTTTGCAGCAGATTCCACAAGAACAAAGAGCCCATTCATTGCTGAGAGCCCTGCAGAATCTCTGAGCCAAGTGGCCTTGTGTTCCGAGCTGGAGCCTGACCTGTGGACCACCTTTAATGTCTTCTGCACCCAGTCCTTTTATGACGTGGGCTTTTTTTAAACAGGGTAAAGTGACTGTGTTGCGTCGCAAACTCAGGTATTATGAGAGGAAGGTAGGAGTGTAGCTAGCAGTGTGGAGACATTAGGTCAGCCACTAGATGTATTTGTGAATTCAGTTTGAAGGACACAGAGAAAGGTTGGAGGGGGAGGTTTGATGTGTTTATGTTTTGCCTTTCTTCCCATGATGTTTGGTTAACAGGTAGCCTTTTTGCTAGTGGAAAAGAAAAAAGTTGTGCATGTTGTCTGTAATTCCCCTCCCTTCTGTCCTCTCTCTGATCCCCTGCCACCAGCAGCATTCACTTTGAGTGAGAATTTTTCCACCATAAAAATATGACCCTGAAGGCTGTGTGGTAAAGGAGAATCCCACCTCATTGCACTGCGTTTAAACGTACAAGCTATTCCCTTCCTTTCCCTTTGAATGTTTTCTTGACCCAAGACAGAAGTTTGGAATCTTGGAACTTCACCTACAACTCATGCTCTATGGCTCCTTTGTAGACTTTTGGAGTCTTTCACAAGGCTTGGTGGTCTTACCCTCAGTCTGGAGAAACTCCCCAGAACCTGTCTCAAAGCACTCCATCTGGCTCAGAGGATACCCAGCCCCCCAGCCAGGCCTGATCCGTAAGTGAGGTGGGCAAACCTCCAGGGACAGAAAGCAGCAGGCAAGAACCTCTGTCCTATTCCCCAGATCCAGAGGAGGAGGGATAGAGGGAACTGAGGGGTCTCCATGGCATCATCACAGTCACCCTCTCCACAGCGCCGTGCCTCTCACCTGCCACCCCCTATGAGGGAAGAGAGTCCTGCCGTGGCCAGTGTGTCACCAGGTCCTTAAAGCCCTGGGCTCTCTGAGCTAGCTGCCTTGCTCTCCTGCCCATATCCTACCTTTGTTTGTTCTCAATTTACTGGGGAATGGGACAGACAGAGACAGACAGACAAACCCAGTATGGGTAACATGTAGGCCATGTCCAAGGTTGGCCAAAGTAAAGGGACTCTGGCCTCCCAGCAGGGCAGGAAGTTGAGCAGTGGTTCCAAGTCTTTAGCTCTGGGCCCCTGGTCTATGTCTTTTTTTCCTTGTTGCTTTTTAAAATTTTGCAGTTGTTTTAAGAAATCCAGTCTTTTAGACCAGCCCTTTTATTAAACTTTAAATTTTTCTTTGATTTTTTTTAAAGTAAAAAAAAAAAAAAAATTAAAAAAAAAAACCTAAACAAAAACCCTACCACTCTTACTTTCCCCAACTTGATCCATGAGAGTCCCCCTGCACTCCCCTCTGCCTTTGCAGTTGATCATTCCTCCCTTTTCCCTCAGCTTGAAGCATCTATGTCCAGTGTCTGTGAAATGATGTTTTATCTGTGTCTCAGGATAAGAAACGGCAATCATTCCACCAGGTGCTGGAAACTGGTTAGCCTTGAGGCAAGGGTTTCTAGGACCACAGCTCAGGGATGTGTATTTAATTACAGGGTCCCCAGAAACCCCTCTCCTGGCTACCACAAGCAACAGCTTCTTTTCTGGGCTTGGGATCCAGACCTGGACTGTTTCCTCAGAGGCAGTGCCCCCAGAAAAGATGCTGGGGCTTCCTCTTTGGCCAGAGCTGGGCTCCCTTGAGACTTGAAGAATTATGGCTGTCCTGCAACATGAGCCACAGTGACCCTGCCACTACCGGCTCACAAGATGCCTGGTCCCTCTGCCTAATCCAGTCCCCATCTGGCCTCCCTTCTCTGGGCCTGTGGCCCTCGATGGGCCACAGCCTGCTCAGGAATCAGTTGCAGGCTCAAATGGAAGCTGTGAATCAGGCCAGAGCTTGCTTCGAGCCCAAGAAAAAAGTTGTCTTAATGGTGGAGGCTAGTCTTCCAAATCTGAGAGCCAGCCCTGCCAGCCAAAGGATCATTTTTGCCCTTTGGTGACCATTGTTTTCTTTCTCTGAAATGTCTTATAATAGGTGATAATGTTGTTGACTCAAATTTCCATGAAAAAGAAAAAAAAAAAAAAAACTACCTCTTGAGTGACATCCTGGTCTATTCCTCTCTGAGGAATCTTGTGGGAAAAGAATACTGTAGCTCCTGCTCTGTTTACATGTTTCTGTTAGGAAAGAAACCCCGCCTGCCCTGGGGTGTTGGTGTTTTTGTCTATGTTGCCATCCCAGGCCTGCAGTAGGGGCTTGTGGCTGTGTTGTAATGTCTGGGCCATGTCTGGGGAGTCCTTCCCACCTGCCCAGCCAGGGACTAGCCACCCCCTTGAAGAGGCTTCCATTTCCTTCCTATGATCCAAGGCACAGGGAGCACCACCTCCCGTGACACCACCCTCAGGAGCTCTGGTGGCATGTGCATCCATGAGCCTTCCCCTGGGCTGCCTACCCGAGGCCCACCTCTACCCACAGTCCTGTATAGGAGTCGAGTAAACAGGATGTCTTTGAGCCCTTGTCCCCAAAGGGCCGGCCAAGGGCTGCCCGCCAACCTGGCTCCATCAATCCTGCATGACCAAGTGATAGTTGGCAGGCTCTGCTACCCAGGCCCTCTGCTACCTCCCACCCTGCCATCTGGCAAGGGATGGGTCCTTTTCTGTGAATTGACTACCTGTGGAAATGTGACCAATTAGTGTGAAATGCATGTTTAGAAAATGTTAGGTACTGTATTTGAACCAATAAATGTGAATCCTTCTGCACATGGCATCTGTTTGTGAAGCGTGTCTGGGGTTCCGAGGAGGGACAATGGGTTGTCCTTAGGTGCTGGGTGTGCCTTCAGACCAATTGCTTCTGCTTGTAGCTGACACTCGCCTACTTCCTATTGCTGAGAGAGTCTGGCAGAGAGAGATCTCTCAGAACTGTTTGAATCAGTGAGCCAATACTGACTGAAGTGCCTGCTCTGTGTGCCAGGCAGTGTGTTGGGACTTCTCACAAACCTGAACCTCCTTGAACTTCAAGAATTACTACCTCTATTTTGTAAATGAAGAAACTAAGGTTAAATGAGGGTAAGGGACTAACCAGCCAGAAAGTGGCACAACTAGAGGAATTGAGTCTAGCAGGAGAGGCAAACTCAGACCTTTGCAGTACAGTGGCATCAGGATTGTAATTAAGGATGTATATGGGGATGTGTATGGACGTTTATGTCACTGTGGTCCAACCAATTAATGCCTGCCTTTCCAGAAAATAGATGAGGTTTTCTAGAGCTGAGAAAATGGAGTCTCTGAGAGGAGAGGTCATGGGACTCAGGAAGAGCTTCACAGATGAGTGTTGAAGGTAGGCCTTGAAGAAAGTCACCAGACAGACAGAGGAGGATAGACCAAGTCAGAGAGGGGTCAACAACATGTTTGAAGGCCCAGCTGTGAATCAGAAACATATAGAATATTCAGACATAACAGGGTTCTGCCATGGCAGGAATGGTGGCAGATGGGAGGTTTTTGCAAGAGTTGAGGCTGGAGAAGGACTTGGAGCCTTGAATGCCACATTCAGGAGTTAGAGGAAGGAAAACCATCTGCTAAATCTCAGGAAAGAGCTAAATCTCAGTGACAGCAGTGTGCTGGTGGGTGGCCTGCCTGTATGTCACTATGGTCCAACCAGTTAATACCTGTTTTTCCAGAAAATAGATGAGGATTTCTAGAGCTGAGAAAATGGAAGCTCTGAGAGGTCAAGGGATGTGCCCAAAGTCACACAGGAAGTGGCAGAGTCTTGACTTGAACCTAGATCTGCCCAACTGTCCTGTAATCCTGTTGTTCCTACGATCAGAGAAGTGGCAAAGTTTGGGTTGAGGGTTATTTGAAGACAGATAGGAAAGATGAAAGCTCAGTTTGGAAAGCTAAAGGCTGAGGAGTCTGATCAAGTTCTGTTAAATCCCATGTGTGAAAATGAGGGGAAGCCCAGCTGCCTTCCCATACCTCAGGCTCCTCCAGCACAAGGGACCAGAGAGCCCTTGAGGTTTGAAAGAGATGGTTTTAGAATAAAGGAAATGCTGCAGAACTAATTAGTAGATTGTTTTTTGCCCCACAAGAGGGGACAGATAAGACACAGAGGTGCAAGGAACATATTTGCTAAAAGCCTAGTACGTGAGTGCCAGGCTCTAGGATTGGTGTTTTACATGCCTTGGCTCCTGTAATCCTCGTAACGATTTTGCAAGGTATAGGTCTCAGCCCCGCTTTACTCATAAGCAAATTGAGGCTCCAGGAAGTTAAGCCATTTGCCTAAAATGACACACGAGTAAGTGACAGAATTGGCTTTTGAATCCAGGTCTATCTGATACCAAAGTTACAACAGGCTTCCTCCGTGATGGGCCTTAGCAACTCAAATAGTGCTGAATATGAATGTCTGGAGTTTGTAACAAAGCTCAGGCATGGCCTTTGGTTGAACTTTTTGCTATTAACAAAACAAAGCTCTATTAAACTAATAAAGGATTAATTTCTATAAGAGGTGAATGAACAGACCCAAATTGATCTGAAAAGCAGCGCTGTCCCAAATATATGTAGAATGCTACAGACACCAAATTGTGGTTTATCAGAACGTAGAGAACCTGCAGGTGTCTCCATGGAAAGAGAAGTAGGAGTTCTGCTGCCGAAAATCTGGGAAATACTGCACTCACTTTACCTTCCTCTTATTGGTTCCCAACCTTCCCTGGCATATTAAAGGCTTTGAGAAGTCCTACCTAAAGAAAACTTTAATTTTGTTTAGCTCAGGGTCTACCAAAAGTATTTGACCATGGACCATTCTTTCCTCCTGTTAAAATTCTGTTGGGACAGTGTTCCGTGGAATAAAATTTAGGACACTGCTCTAAATTTATAAATTTCTACTTAACTAATGCTGAACTTTTGGTTTCTTTGAGTGCCAGGCAATAACCTGGAAGTAAAGAATAATAAAGTAATTAACACATATAGAGCAAGGCTAAGTGCTGTGCTAGTAAGCATTTTATGTGCATTTGATTACTGATTCCTCAACCCTATGAAGTTGATGCTATAATGATCCCATTTTACAGATAAGAAAACAAAGGCCCAGAAAGGGGGAGTAATGTGCCTAAGTTTACATAACTTGTATGTAACCTCAGGAATGAATAAAAACCAGCACTGATTGAGTGCCTTCTACTAGGATCTACAGAGACCCTTATTCTTATGCAAACCCTCTGAGGTAAGATCATCTCTATTTAACTGAGGAGGAAACAGGGCATGCTGGCAGCTCTGGGTTGTCAGAATCTGAAGCCAGAAACCCCCAGAAATGGTGGGCAGGGGAGGGTGTTAGGATGAGATTGGATGTGGCTACATGGAGCTCTCTCTTGGGGATCATTTTCCTCAGGCAGATTGTGTGACAGCATACACATCAACCAGGGGTCTCACCACCTGAGTTCTAATTCCAGCTCTTTCCTTTTCCAGTCATATGTGGCTTTGGCCCAGATAGATACCTCTCTGATCCTCACTGTCCCTGTCAGATAAATGGAGTTGACAGTGCTTGTATCTTGGAGGTTTAAGGAGGATTCACTATAGCTGGTTCAAAGTAGGGGATCAATGAAGTCAGTCCATAAAAGGAAGCTGTGTGAGGGGAGCTGCAACCCCTCATACTGCAATAGCAGAAACCCAGAAAAGCCAGAAGCCCCCTCTCTGACTTGGCCTGGCTGCCCACCCAGGTTTTAGGTCCACAGTGGTAATCAGCCTCTTTCAGATCCTGTGGCAAAAGTGCCCAACTGTCAGACCCAGGGCTCTTGGAGTCTTGTTCCCTTGGCAACAAGTCTCACCATGGAGACCACGGCCCCATCCTTGCCCTCCCTGCAAGCTCCCTCTCCACAGACCTTCCCTATTCAACACCTAGTCCTAGGAGCAGTGTAGGAACTGAGGAAAGCTTCAAGGAGGCCCTTCCTCAGGCTGAGGACTTTGAGGCACAGCCAGGAAGAGAGGCAAAGGGAACTCACATTTTTTGTGTCTACTGTATGCTTAGCATGGTTCTGCAGGGTCTACATATGTGGCCTCATTTAGGTTGAAAGTCAGACACTCACCCTATTTTATGTAAGTGGAAACTGAGGCTCAAGGAGACAAGGTGGACCAGCTCAAAGTCTCACAGCTGGTCAGTCTTGAATCGAGACTTGAATCCAGGGTTTCTGAACCAGGAACCCCTGCTTTCAATGCAACTGCCCCTGACACACACACACACACACACACACACACACTCTCTCTCTCTCTCTCTCTCTCTCTCTCTCTCTCTCAAGACACAGCCTCCAGCCTCAGTCTGGGGAGGGTTAGGTAGGTGGTTGAGTCCCCTCTGCTCTAGGCCTCTGCCAGGAGCAGGAGCAGCAGTCCTTTGGGTTCTGGGCTGGCATCTGGCAGCAGCAGTGGAGGAACGGCACTATTTTAAGCCAGGGCCGGCAGGCCCCATGTGGGCACAGGGAGGGTGGCCTCGGGCCCTTGGCCAGCTTCCCGGAAGTCACCATGGCCTCCCTCCTCTTCCCTAAGCAGCTTTCTGAGGCAGTCACTTCCCTACAAACAGGAAGGAGGCTCTCAGGCCGAGACCTCCAGCCCCAGCTTCCTCCTCTTACATCCCCGCCCCCACAGTCTTTGCTAATACATGGGGGAGCCCACCAGCTCCAGGCCCTGATCAGTGTCCATTATCTGGGCTGTCTCTTAGCAGGTGGGTGGGAGGGGGTCTGGACTTCTGCTGCTTGGGCTGTCCCGGTTCACCCATTACAAGTCTAAGGCCTTCACTTGCCCAGGATCCTTGCCCGCAGCCTGATTTCTCCTATACCTTCCCATTGAGGCTGGCTACTCTGAGCCAGAAAGAAGAGCAGAGGTATCCCCAGACTTGGTCCCACTCAAGGACCTTAGGGAGAGAAAAACTGGGATAATTCCCAGAGAAAGGGGCAAAAACTGATAGACACAGATTGACTGGCAGAGACAAAAGCAGAGAGACAGCTGCAAAGGGCTGGGGCCAAGAGGGCAGTGGGGTGTCTCTGAGTGGTTGCTCCCGACCACCTCCAAGTACAGGCTCTGTCTCAGGGCTGTGGGGGCCCACCGGCTGCATGGCTGAAGAGGAATGTGGGGAGCAAGGCTGGGTCACCCCTTGAGGGCCAAGCGCGTGCACTGTAAGATAAACTACCCCAGGAAGGGCCAGCTGCGGCTGCATGCTCCAGAAGCGCGGCGGAGAGGCCCGGCCCAAGGCTGCGGCCCCAGCCTACCCCACACCCATCTCCTGCATCTCCTCCTGAGGGTCTCAACCAGGCCTCACAGTCTAGAAGATCTCAGGACCCTCAGCCTAGCCCGCGAGGGCATGCAGATTGCCATTCAGAGAAGAGCGGGGTGCCCTGGGAACACCGCCAGCCAGAGTCTCACTTCTCCAGCTCTGGCTGCAGCCCTGGCTCAGGTAAGGGGGCTGGGGGCGGGGGTGGTCTCTAAGCCAACCATGCAGAGCAGGCCTCCAGCACAGGGGCGCTGTCATGGAGCAGCTCAGCAGGACTGTGATTTGTCCCCATGTGGCTTTGCACACTCATGCACGTGTGTGAGCCTATGTGCACGTCCATGTGCTTACATTTCCACGTGTTGCCAGGAGCCCCACGTTGCCTCCACAAATCCTTGCTCTCAGACTAGAAAAGTAGCCCCCAGAGGCACCTGGTCTCTCCCACCCTCACCAGGTGGTCCAGCCCCGAGAGCCATGAGGCAGAGGGAGAAGAGCAAGCAGGTCTTTTGCCGTCCCCCGGCCCCCCTCCCCACACTGCAGCTGAGGCTCCCGCCGGCCACGGCCTTGACCCGGCACTATGGACTTCTCTGACATTGGCATCGGATCTGAACATCTGGCAGCAGGCTGATAAGGGGTGCAGCGGAAACTGCCTCGGCTGCTGCCAGCAGCCCCACCCCCTCCACTGCCCTGCAAGGGGTCTTCATATCCACACGCTCTCTCTTTCGAGCTCAGGGCCCCTGCCCCTCTCTTTTCTCATTCTCTGCTTCAGCCAGTTTCTCTCTCTCTCTCTCTCTCTCCCCCTCCCTCCCTCCCATTTCTTGTCTCATTCCTTCTCCACCCCCCCATTCCTCTCTTCTCTTTCTGTCTGTCTCTCTCTCTGGCCATCTCTGCATCTGTTACGCTGTCAGTGGGTCTCCCTTTTCTCACTCATTTTCTGCCTCATTCTTTCCACGCCTTCTCTCTTTTTCTGTCTTTCTTTCTACACTGTACCCCAACCCCAGCCTGATGGTTTTTTCTCTTCTCCATTTCAGTTTCTGGGTCTCTGGTTTGTTTGTTCCTTGTTCCACCTCCAGGAAATAGGCCTGGCACTTTGGGAAAGTCCCCACTTAGAAGGAGATCCTGGGCTTTGTTTGCCTGGGGAGGGAGGGAGGAGGGAGCCTGGTTCAGGACTACACCCCTTCTCCTTCCCCTCTGGTTGGGTCTCATGGCCTGGGACAACCTGGGCTGGAGCTGGAAGGAAAGGACAAATAGGCCACCCAGGGGCCCCAGCAGAGTGGAGAGGACTCTGTCTGAAAGCCCAGGTTCTGGACTCCCACTGCCTAGATTTGAATCCTGATTCCATCACACCCTTGTTCTGTGACTTTGGGAAGATGCCTCATCTCTCTGAGCCTGAGTTTCCTTATCTCTCAAATATTGTTCATGGAAGGTGAGGGGAAAATACTACCTACCTCCCAGGATGGTAGAGAGGTGACTGACCACAGGTGTGGAAAGGTTAATAGGGAACCAAGCAAATAGGAAGCACTTTTGCGTTAGGGCCTTGCACTCCCAGCATGCCTCATCCAGTAAGGGTGAGGGCAGAGGGGACAGCACAGAGGAAGAGGATGTCAGTAAACATCCAGGGTGATTGGGATGAGGAAAACCCAGCCCTAGTGGTGGAAAGTAACAGCTGACTGCATATAGAGAAGGCGGCAGGACAGGAGAACAGGCAACAGAATTCTACACCCACAGGCAGCGTGTGGGTACAGCGGCAAGCGGTCATTCAACAGCCACTCGCTGATGCTGGCTCTGTGATGGCTGCTGTGGACTCAGAAATAAATCAGCCCTGAGCCTTTCCTTGAGGGTTCCCCAGGCTGGGGTGAGTCATTCTATCACAGAAGGGCAAACAGTGTTCAGGATGATGTTGCAATCTCAGACTCAACACAGAAAGGGCCCCTAAGGACAGACCTGCCAGTCCTTTGGTTGGTCGGTTTGTGTTTTGCCAACATTTACTGAGCACATACGACATGTCAGGCAGCCACTGAGTATGTTACATGTGTTGTCTCATTTTGTCCTCATTTTATGGAGAGGATGTGAGACCCAGGGAGAGGAAGTGACTGGTCCCAGGTCACACAGCTAGAACACGGAAGAATTGGGATTTAATACAGAGTCTCTGCCACTAGCGCCTCAGCAATTCTTCTCTAGACTCAAGGCCTTATGAGGAGACTGGCAAAGCCAGGCTGGTTCTTTCCATGGTGCTGTGATGTTGAAAGACCCTGTTTGTCCTATTTAAGAAGGTGGGGAAATCACCTTTGCACCTCTTCTGATGGGATACTTTGTCAAGTAGTTTTAGAATGACTCAATATATCCATGATTTGTAAAAATTTTAAAAAAAATTTTAACTTCATCCCCAAAACTTCACAAAGTATCTGATCAAAAGAGGTGCAAACGACCATGATTGTTTGTTGTTCAGTTTTGTTACACGTATATGATATATTGGTGATATAAGGTATTTGCTGGAATACTTCTTTTTTAAATGCAGAGGATGAGTGGTATTAATCGAGAAACAAAATCATTATATTAAAATGGGGAGACAGTTAGGTTCAGTCTTATGCGAGAGAAGTGTATCCTGTAAGAACCTCTGTGGGTAAAAAAGACATAATTATGAGGTCATGCACAATGGGGAATAAGTTGCAAACTATGTCATAGGTAGAATTCGAATATATTGAACCAGTAGAATCAGTCAGTTATGATTGTCAGAAAACGTATTGTCTTGTGTGTATTTTCACAATAAAAAAAAAAGTCTTACCTATCGTGTTAATCATTTCACAATATATGTAAATCAAATCGTCATGCTATATGCCTTAAACTTATACAGTGACGTATGTTAATTATTTCTCAATAAAACCATGAAAAAATGTTTTAAGTGGCACAATGAGGAAGACACATTAGGTTTTAAATATAGTTGGCTTTAGTTATACAGAAAAATCCCTCTCATCCCAAGCCAGATAAGTGAGGTGTTCTATGTGATTTGCCTGTTTCCTCAAGTGAAGGGAGTTGTATGTGGATTCTCCACAGTTGTGTGTGGATTCTCCCATGGTCCCCCTGTGCCCCTCCCCACCACCTAGGACAAGAGGCTGGGAGGTAAATCCTCTGAGGACAGAGACTTCTTTCCTTTTCTTCCCTTTCCTCCAGTTCCTGGACCAGTGTCTGGCACCTAGTGTGCCCTCAGTGACTATGAGATGAATGAAGGAATGCACAAAAGAATGAGTCATGCATGGGAGGGGTGCAGAGCAGAGCAATTGGGCCCTCCGAGACCAGGACGTGTGTGGGCCTGGAGATTGGATAGGGACACCCTCAGCTGCATGGGGAGGCCTGGCCTTCTAGAAAAAAACCCCTTCCCTCTGCCCTGCCCTAAACTTCCTGGTCTAGCTACCCACTTGGCCTACCCTGGGAACACTGTAACCAACCACCTGGCTCTGGAGGCAGTCTAAGCCCAGCCTCAACTTTCCCAGCTGCATCAGCAGCCCTTGGTGGATGGTGACGTTCAGAGAAGCCAACGTGGAATGCACACGTGGGGCGGTGTTTATTCAGCTCACCTGCTTGCCTTCTGTCCCCCTCTTCCTTTCTTCACCTTCTGGAAGAGTAAAAAGACCAGGCCAAAGCTGCAGGGCCACCTGGTCAAGTCATCCATGCCCCTGCCTCCACGCCAGCCCGACCTGACTCCACTCCATGTCTGGGACAGGCCGGACCCCGCTCGCTGGGCCAGGCCCCAGGGAGGTAGCCATTCAAAGGGAGAGAGGCCGGGCTGCAGGCTGGGTGGGGGAGCTGCCCATAAATCAGGCCCCACTCCCACCCAGTCGCTAACAAGCGGGGCTGCCTACCCGCCTACGTGGGGTCCCTGCCTCTGGGCTGCCACAGCAGCCTGGAACAGCCAGCTGGCCAAGGCCTCCTTGAGTGCCTTGGCCTCCGCCCCCATCCGCAGCCCCGAGATAGATAGGGGTATTTTTTTTTTCTTTTAGGAGAAGAAAAAAAATAGACCTAAATGAAGAGAAACACCAACAAAGAAGGAGAGAGGCCTGCAGAGTCACGTGGGGGCAGAGACCAATTGGGCCTCCGGTGGCCCCCCCCACCCAGGGCGGGGAGGAGGAGGAGGACGGACGGACAGGGCCAGCCTACTGTCCGCCCGCCGCCAGCCGTGGCGTGAAGGAGCTCCCGTGAGCCCACGGTCGCCACTGCCCCACCTGGGCCGCTGGAGCTTCCGCTAGGACCCCTGGTGCCCAGTGTCCACCCTCATCCAGCGTGAGAGCTCGCCTTCCGCTCCGTAAGTGAGGGCCTGGGCCCAGGCCTCTAATGGCCAGCCTCCCTCCTCAGTGCCTCCCTGCGGCCTGGGCCGGCCACTGCCTGCTCTGCTGAGTGACTGGTGTCCGCTACTCGGGGCAGGGAAGGGGCCAGGGATCTCCCCAGACCTGCCCTCCCACCATGCTTCTGCCTCTTTTCCCCTGGGTGGCTGATGGGAGGAGCTAGGCCTATGGGGACAGGCCTTACAGGGGTCTGTGAGTGTCCAGCTGTCTATGGGTGCCCAGGTGTCCACAGGACTGTGTTGGCCCAAGCCTCGTAGTCTGTGAGTATGTCTGTGGTCCCTGGGTCTGTCTTCGGGTCTCTGGGTCTCCCTGAGAGTCTGTGCTGTCTCCATGGATGTCTCTGAGTCTCTGTGTAGATTCACGCATCTGTCTCCAGTATCCATCTGTCAGTCCTGGTTCTGTGGCTGGGCCAGGTCTGTGTTTGCTTCCCTGGGTAGGTGGGTGAGGGGCTGTGATTCCCCACATATTGAACTGGAACCTGGGGCTGTGAGGGGTGGGTGCAATGAAGCCTGAAGGGTCAACCCAAGGGCTCCCAACCAGTGACAGTGGAACCTCTGGGAGAGGGGATCCAGGTGGAGGGGGCAGGGGAGAACAGGCCCAGAGCCCAGCCGCCACCCCACCTGGGTCCCCAGCCCAGACTTGTGCTTACGCTGCCTGGGTCCTCCTCAACAACGTCCAGGAGACCCCCGTGGGCTCCACCCTAGAGAAGCTGACTGGGGGTTCCCCAGCCCAGCCCTCCCTGTCAGTCCCCTTCACTGCGCTGCAGAGGTGGTGCTGCTCCTGTTTTCCACTTTCTGAGGGCCCTTCCCTGACGGTTCAGAGGCAGTAGCACCCGCCCGCCAGCTCCTGCAGATACTCTTGTTTCTCAGGGGCTTGGGGTGGGGGGGTGGGGGGGTCTGCAATAACTCTCTTTCCTCCCTCCTTACTGAGATTGTTTCATGAACTCTCACGGAAACCACAGAACCCCTTCTGTAGGGCCGCTCTTTTCCATTTTATATACGGAGAAACTGAGGCTCAGAGAAGCGAAGTGACCTGCCAGGGCTTGCATCGCAAGTCGGCCGCAGATTCTGCCCTTCATTCCGCTGAGTGAGCAAGATGGGACGTGGTCTGCGCGGGGTCTCAGGGCCTCGGCTCGCAGGACCAAGGCGCCAGCTCCAACCAAAGCCAGAGGCCTCGGGGTAGAGGCCCAGACGAAGCTGACCGCACCCAAGGGTCCGAGGCTTCAGCCTTCAGATCTGAGCCTTTCGGTCGCTGCGTCGCTGCGAATGCATAATTGTGGTATTTCCCGGCTTGAAGATCGCGGCTTTTTGGCTTTGCTGTTCTCAACACTCTCTCGGACCCTAGGCGCCCCGAGGGGCAGCGGCAGGAGCAGGATGCGAGCAGGCGCCTTCCTCTCTCGGGTCTCAATTTTTTCATTTGAAAAATGAGAGTGACCGAGTAGACGTCCCCCAGCCCAGAGCAATGACTCAGCCCGTCCCGGCTCGACCCGAGGACCCCTTTGTCCCGGGGCTGCGGGGCACTCTCTCTTGCCCTGCCCCCAGCCCAGGTGAGAGCGCAGAAAGGGAGGGGAAAGGGATTTCTCCTGTCCCTGGGCTCTGTTCTCCCAGCTCCCGCGCTTTCTGTGGCTGGTTTCGGGTCCTCACCAGACTTCGGAAAATTCGCAGGGTGGGATTAGGACGACTCCCATTTCCAGCCAAGCAAACCGAAGCTCAAGGAGGAGAAAGAACTTGTCCCAAGTCTCCCAACCGGACGCTCTCCATCTTTGTCGCAGTGCCAGGCATGTGCTTTGCCAACACCACTTCGGTTCATCCGCACGACCACCCTTAAGGAAGTCCAGTCATCATTCCCACTTTACAGATGAGGAAACTGAGGACCACAGAGGGGAGGAGATTTGCTTAAAAATCCAATGAGGAAATGTGCCTGGGCCGGGGGAGAACCCAGTTTCTACCCTTGAACCCATACCTTGGCCACGGCCCCCCACGTTCGCCCTACCTACTTCTACGCTGCCAAACGGCCAGCGCCCCCAGCGTGGCCCTCGCCAAGACTAAGCTGGATTTGCAAATAGGGACTCGCCTCCTTTCACCGCAGGCGGGTGGCCCGAGGTTCCCAGGCGCCTAGCACCTGCTCGGATTCCGGGCTGCCCGGGCTCTGGGAGCCGGGATGGGGATGTGGGGCGAGAGGGTGAGGGGAAAGGCACGAACCCGTCTAGGGGGCGGCGGAGGGCGCGGGCCCGGACGCCGCCCCCGGATACCGAACGCGCTGATATGGAGGGGCCGGCCCCTGGCCCCGGCGCGGTGGGTTCGCGCAGCACGCGCTGGCGGCGGAGGGGCCCGGGTCCCAGGTGTGCCTCAGAGCGGCCCTGGAAGCGGCGGGGGCGGGGAGG
>NW_020175018.1:9803445-9829927 GCF_003031525.2 Neophocaena asiaeorientalis asiaeorientalis | reverse complement strand
CAGGGCGCTGCTGCTCCCAGGAGCCGCCAGGTGGGCGCCGGGCGGGCCGTGGCCGCCGTCGCGCCCCTTCGCGCTGCCCCGGGCGCAGGCTCTGCGCGCTTCCCTTCTGGAGACTTCGACTCTCCGCCCGAGGTCGCTCCCCCCGCCTCGGGCTCGGCCTCTCTCTCGGGGGCCCGCGGGGTCTCCGCCCGAGGTCTCAGCGCCTCGCGCCCCTCTAGCGGCTCCACGCCCTGCGCCCGCTGTCCCCGCTGCGCCCTCCTCGCTGGCTCTCCGCCCGATGTCTCGGTCTCGGCGGCACGGAGTCGGTGGCACGGCCTCGGTGGCTGCCGCCCGCGGGCTTTGTCTCTCCCGGCCTGGGGGCCCGGCAGCTCCGCGCTTTCGGGCTCTCTGCACGGGCGCCGTCGTTCTCCGCCTCTCTCAGCTCGAGCCCACGTCCGGGTCCGACTCTGCCGGGCCGCGCCTCTGAGCTCGGGGCCCGGGTCCGGCCGATTTCCGTGCGTCTTGCCGTCCCCGACCCCCTGGCCGGCCGCCTCCGTCTCTCCAGGTTTTCTCTCAGTGTCTCTGTCACTCTCTCTGCCTGGGTATCTCCCAGATTTCTCTTGTCTCTCCGGTGTCTCGGTCTGTCTCTCGTCTATCACTGTGTCTCTGGCCTTGCGGTTGTCTCTCTCAGGTTTTCTCTTTGGGCCTCTGTCTGACAGTGTCTCTGATCTCTCTATCTCTCTCTTTCGTTCTCTCTCTCCACCCGCCCCCCACTCTCTACCATCTCCTTAGCTCTCCGTCGTTCTCATCTCCCCCAGGTTTTCTCTGACTGGGCATCAATGTTTCTCTGTCACTCTCGGATTTTCGTTGTCTCTGTCGCCCCGGGGAACTCTCTCCGTTAAGCAGCGTCTGTCGGTGTCTCTCGCTCTCTTTTCTGCCCATCTCTCAGTCTCTCTCAGACTCTGCCTCTGTCTCCCTCGTCCCTGTCCGATCCCCAGAACGCTTGGGTCCCACTCCGACCGGGTTCGTTGGCATCTCCCCGGCGGGCGAGACAATCTCGTTTTCTCAGAATCGGGGTTTTGTTCTCAAACGAACGAATCCGGATCAAAGCGCATTTAATCCAAGAGTCCCAGATCGGACGCGGCGGGGGGCCGCTCAGGAGGAGCCCCTGGGAGGGTTGGGGAGCGCACGGGGCGGAAGTGTGGGGACTGGGTCAGCAAGGGCCCGGCAGGGGAGCTGCTCCAGGCACACGTGCTGCTCAGGGCGCTCTAATGGGTGGCCTGCAACGGGCGCCCTCGACCACTGGGCGCTGCGGAAGGCACCCTGGGGCGCGCGGCCGCGGTGGTGCAGGACACGCCGGACCCAGGTCCGCGGCGCTGCCAGTCGCAGTCCCGCCCGCGATGAGCCTCTCCTCCCTCCACAGGCGGACGCCGCGGGCATGGACTATTCATACGACGAGGACCTGGACGAGCTGTGCCCCGTCTGTGGGGACAAGGTGTCCGGCTACCACTACGGGCTGCTCACATGCGAGAGTTGCAAGGTGAGCGGGCAGCTGGCCGGCAAGGGACCGGCGTGGAAGGCTGGCGAGCAGCCGGCGGGAAGCGGCGGAAAGCCCTGCTGGGAAGTGCAGGGAAGGGGAGACGGGGCCTGTCCCCTCCCGCGCTGACTCCCCTCTCCCCCAGGGCTTCTTCAAGCGCACGGTGCAGAACAACAAGCACTACACGTGCACCGAGAGCCAGAGCTGCAAGATCGACAAGACGCAGCGCAAGCGCTGTCCCTTCTGCCGCTTCCAGAAGTGCCTGACAGTGGGGATGCGCCTGGAAGGTGCGCACGCTGCGCCTCCTACCCCTGACCTCTGATGGCGAGGGGGCAGGGGGTGGGGGTGGGAGAAGGGGTGAGGGGAGGGTACCATAGGTCTTCTCAAAGTTTCTGGGGCCAGGCGATTAGCCCCTCATGTGACATTAGGGCCCTGATCTCTATGGGGGAGGGGTGAGAACTGATGTCGGTCTGGGTGAAGGGATGCATGCAGGACCAGCCTGGGATGGCTTGAGAAGTATCTAAAAGTGAATCCCAGAGAGATGACCCTCTCCCCAGCCCTTGCAGGCAGGGCAGCACAGGGCAGAGCCCCACAGAGCTCCTCCCTCTGCCAGGAGTTCTGTCACACCCCCACTGACATCTCATACCAGCCAGAGCCAAGGTTTTCAATGCCTTTACTGGAGTTCAAGTCCCAGTGCCACCACTTATGGGCTGGGTGACATTGGGCAAGTTCCTTAACCTCTCTGAGCTGCAGACTCCCCATCTGAAAGATGGACCTAAGAGTAGTGCCTTCCTCCTTGAGTTAGTGAGAGAATTGTATGAAAAGCTCCTAGCATGGGCCTGGAACGTAGAAAATGCTCAACAGGTTAGCTATTACTGTTATTCTTATTTATGTTATTATCTGTCCAGCATCACTGTGCAGCCTGCACTCACTCAGTCCACCCATCTGTCCATCTGTCCATCCATCCACAAGATTCACGCAGTTATTCACTCAGCAGGTTCTTAGCCAGGCCCTAGAGGGCTGGGTAATGGAGAGCAATCGCCCCCAGAGAACCCAGGCCCATCCTTGTCTCCCCACCCCCACCACAAGCTCTCTGTCCGGAGGGGAGGAAAAACGTTTTAGCAGGAAAAACTCAAACTCTTTGAGGGTGGACAGTCATAGGCTTCCACCCCGCTGGCCCCAGCCGGGCTGTGTGCCGAGCAGGCAGCTGTTGGTTAAAGTTTTTAAACAAAGTAGAAGGCCCCTGGTGGCTCTGAGAGCCGCAGGCCACAAGTCCTGTCACCTAGAGGAAGGGCCCCTGATGGAAGGGGGATATCCTGTCCTGTCCCAAGAGCCCATGTGCCCAGCACCAGGTCCTGAGGGGTTCAGAAGAACTGGTTGTTGTGAGCCGCAGAAACCCCTCGCGGGGCCTGAGGGAGTGGAGCAGGGCTGCCCAACCCCATGGCAGGAAGATTGGCTGCATGGGCCCCAGAGACACATCCCTTGCTGAGCACCGCCCTCTCCCTCCTCCTCTCTCCCTTCTCCTGGAGCCCAGGGTGGGGTCCTGTCTGAGCAGGGGCTGGGGCCACACTTCGGCTGCAGAGACACACCTGTTGGGTCCGGCTGGTGACATATTCTTGGCCAGGTGGAGGGACATCTGGTCAGCAAGGGAGGTCCCTTCCCACCAGCATAGAGCCCCAGTCAGCCCTAAACTCAGCTTCAGATTTGAAGGCAGCGGCAGAAACCCGAGTCATTTTGCAACAGGGCTTCAACAGAGTCAGGCAGTCAGTCAAGAAGCAGCTGGACACTGGGGACCCACCTGTGAACAAGGCTGACCAGAGCCCACTTCCTGTCACCATCTCAGGCCCTATGCTGGGCACCTGAACCCACTGCTGAACCCCCAGAAGCTCTCAGCCTGGGTCCATGGTACGATAGCACTCAGCAGGACGAGAGTGGGCAAGAGACAGGACATCCGGGGCAAGAACAGTGGCTGCTGCCTGGGTGAATCCAGGAACACTCTGGGTGTTTAGTAGGCATGAGAGAAGGAAAGGGTTTGAGGCAGAAGGAATACCAAAGGCAGGGTGGAGGAAGTGCCAAGCAGAGGAGCAGAGAGATAGTAAGGTGGAGTGGAAAGAACACAGGGTCTCATGAGGGGGGGTGGGGGCATGATGGAGAGGTGAACAGGGCTTTGAACCCTGGGTTAGGGAGATTGACTTCCTCTGAACGCCAGGTTAAGGGCACTGGAGGAGCCATGAGAGGTATTGAGCCGGAGAGTGACCCAGTCGGATCGGTTTGGGGAAGAACTGTGAGTGGGGTGGTATGGCGGGTGGCCTGGAGGCGGTGAGCCTGCCCCTCTGCCTCTGCCCACAGCCGTGCGCGCTGACCGCATGCGGGGCGGCCGGAACAAGTTTGGGCCCATGTACAAGCGGGACCGGGCCCTGAAGCAACAGAAGAAGGCACAGATTCGAGCCAATGGCTTCAAGCTGGAGACAGGCCCCCCAGTGGGGGTGCCCCCGCCGCCCCCTCCCCCGCCGGACTACATGCTGCCCCCTGGCCTGCATGCACCTGAGCCCAAGGGCCTGGCCTCTGGTCCACCTGCTGGGCCACTGGGCGACTTTGGGGCCCCAGCGCTGCCTATGGCTGTGCCCAGCGCCCACGGGCCACTGGCTGGCTACCTCTATCCTGCCTTTCCTGGCCGCGCCATCAAGTCTGAGTACCCGGAGCCCTACGGCAGCCCCCCACAGCCCGGGCTGCACTATGGCTACCCGGAGCCCTTCTCCGGAGGGCCTGGTGTGCCCGAGCTCATCCTGCAGCTGCTGCAGCTGGAGCCAGACGAGGACCAGGTACGGGCGCGCATCGTGGGCTGCCTGCAGGAACCGGCCAAAGGCCGCCCCGACCAGCCTGCACCCTTCAGCCTCCTGTGCAGGATGGCTGACCAGACCTTCATCTCCATCGTGGACTGGGCACGCAGGTGCATGGTCTTCAAGGAGCTGGAGGTGAGTCCCTCCTCCCACCTGGCTGGCCGCTGGTTCTGGGGTGTCCCCTCAGCTGACCAAGTCTCAGTCTTGGCCACCCCTTGGGTGGTGCTCTCCTGCCCACTGGCTTCAGGCCATGTCTGGGGACAGGGAGGCCACCCTGGGGACATGAGGAGTGTTTCTGGTCCATCACAGCCTTCCTTGTCCCTGTCCCACCTCCACGCACCCCTCCCTCTTTCTCCTCTGTTCCCTGAGTATCTATCTCTCACGGCCTCTGGTTCTTTTACCTCTGCCTCTGTCTCTTTCTGTTGTCTCTCTCCCTGGTGTGCTATCTCTCTGCTTCCCTGTCTCTCTCTAGTCCCTTCAATCTTTGTCTCTTTCTCTCCCAGTCTGAGTCTCTGTCGACATCTATCTTTCTTTCTCTGAGACCCTGGGCTCTCGCAAAGGACTAACTCAGTCCTTGGGAGGCTGTCTCTGGTTGCCCCAGCCCAATGTCAGGAAGAGGGTCCAAGCCATCCTGTCCTCTCGTTTGGAGAGGCCACCACTCCCTGCTAGCCTCAGATATCACAGAAGGGGTCTTAGTATCTCAGAGTTTGGGATGCTTCTCCTTCCCAGCTAAGGTGAAAGATCTTACTGTCCCTGCATCTCTCATGCACGATGGTTAGTCCCACGTGTAAATGTATGTGTCTGTGTGTGCAGGGAGTACTAGGTGGGAGGGTAAGTGGGGGATTGCAGGGCCCGCCCCTCTTCTTCCAAATGCCTCGGCTGCAAGGCCTTCCATTGCCCTGGGTTGAGGTACCTGCGACTAAAGTCAGCAGGAAAGCAGCAGGAGAAACTAAGGCCAGACAAGGAAGAACTTCCCAATCACCCTGCCTAGTGGTTTGAAGCACCCGAAGACTGGGAGCTGCCCCTCTAGTGCCCTGGCTCCCTATGATCAGGGTTTCTGCCAACTTCAGAGGCCCCCCTCCCCCAAGCCTGGCCAAGCCCATCCTCCCTGGCCTAGATGGAGACATGATAGGCCTTTAGTTCAGGCCTATTGATGTTTGCCTTTCCCAGGTCAGTCCCCTTGGCTGTTCTGGGACTGGGTGTAAACAGGGCCTGTTGCCCTCCCTGCTGGGGCCACTGCAGCCTTGAGCAGCATTGTCAGTGCTGACGCCACTCAGGCCTGGGATTCCTCCAGGGGCATGTGGCCGGATGGGCCAGGGGTACTGTCTGCAGGGGCTGGGCTGGGCATGGGGGTCAGGGGGGATAAGATGAAGCCTGGGCACTGTGAACCCTCGAGGTATCGTGGAGCTGGGCGCCTGGGTTGCTCTGCGGCCCAGAGCAACCAAGCATTGGCCGTAATGCCTTCTGCTTCTACTGTGGGGGGCCTGTCGTGGCTGAGGTCTGGGGTTGTGCCGGCTGTCTGTCATGGGGTGGGACTTCTCACCCCTGCCCCCTCTCTAGGCTGACCTCATGGGTCGAACAAGAGGCAGGGCCTCAAACAATCCCATCTGCCTTCCACTCGTGGCTGGAGGCCCTGGTCGGGGAGGAGGATCCCAAGACCCTTCGGTTGGTTGCCAGCTTTCCCTCCAGGCTTCCCATGAGCCCCCAGTGCAGAGGGGAAGAGGAGCAGAGCATTCCTGGCCTTCCAGAATCCTGGATCCAGGGGCAGGGCACTTCCTCTGACCGCCTTCCTGGTCTCTCGGGGTTTTTCACGCAGGATGGGAAGGGCTTTTGTCCAAGCTTAGCTGAGTGTTTTTTCCTGCTTCTGGTTTCTCTGTGGTCCAAACCTTCCTGCTTCCCCTTCCCAGAGTCTCTGAATCAAGCCCAGGAATATGAACCATCGTTACCAGCCTCTGTAAAGGAGCCTTGCAGATAAGTACCAGCCCAGCCCTTAGAGGGCCTCTCATCAGCCATGTGGAGCTTCTTTCCCACTGGTCCAATAAGCCCTGGGCTGATGTCTATTTGCAAAGCCAGAGGTAGGGAAGCAGAAAAGTGTGAGGGGAGCTGAGTGACTGTTCTCTCTCTTTTAAAAAAAATATTTATTTATTTATTTGGTTACAGCAGGTTGTAGTTGCAGCAGGTGGGTTCCTTAGTTGCAGCACGTGGGCTCTTTAGTTGTGGCATGCGAACTCTTAGTTGTGGCGTGCATGTAGGATCTAGTTCCCTGACCAGGGATTGAACCCGGGCCCCCTGTGTTGGGAGCATGGAGTCCTATTCACTGTGCCACCAGGGAAGTCCCTGTTCTCTCTCTCTCTCTTTTTTTTTTTTTGCGGTACACGGGCCTCTCACTGCCGTGGCCTCTCCCGCCACGGAGCGCAGGCTCCGGACGCGCAGGCTCAGCAGCCGTGGCCCACGGGCCCAGCCGCTTCATGGCATGTGGGATCCTCCCGGACCAGGGCACGAACCTGCGTCCCCTGCATCGGCAGGCGGACTCTCAACCACTGCGCCACCAGGGAAGCCCCCTGTTCTCTCTTTTGACTGACCATTCGTTCCTCACCTCCGGGCAGGACACAGCAGACAGCAGAGGGGGGTCCCTAGCTCTGAGAGTGGGGCAGCCCTTGGCCTGTGCATAGGGACACTGAAATGAATTGGACCCAGGAGGTTGCCAGGCTGGAGGAAGAGACAGACATGCACATAGGTAATGCCAACACAGGGTGCCTGGGGCTCTGACAGCAGTAGAAAGGGGCCAAGGGACGCCAGCAGGAGAGTAAATGGCTCTGTGTTAGAAAGTCAGGGAAGGTTTCTTTGATCGTGCAGATCAAAGGTGCACTCTCCAGAAAGCAGCCTGAGAAGGTTAAGGGCATTCTGGGAAAGGGGACAGCAGAAGACCCAGAAGTGTGAAAAGGTACCATGTGTCAGGGAGTCCCCCATGGTCCTATGAGGCAGGGCTGGAGAGGTAGGCAGGGTCGGAAGCAGAGCTTGGACCAGGAGTAGGTCCTTTGGCAGTGGGTGATGGACAGCCTGCCTGGGAAGGGCAGACTCCCACCACAGAGCCTGAGCTCTCCCCAGAGGCTTGCTCACCCTCTGTGATGCTGATGATGTCTTGCTGTCCAGGGGAAAGACTGGGGTCTTTGCTGAGCTGATATTGGGGCTCCAGATGCCCTTTTGGGGTTGTCCTCCTCCAGCCTCTTTCCCAGCTTGGATGTCCCTCTGCCTTCAATTTTTTGGGGGGAGGTGGGGCAGGCCATGTGGCATGTGGGATCCTAGTTCCCTGACCAGGGATCAAACCTGTGTCCCCTGCAGTGGAAGTGCAGAGTCTTAACCACTGGACCGCCAGGAAAGTCCCTCTGCCTCCATTTTTCCACCTCATGCAATCACGGTGTGTTAGATCTGACATGGTACAGAGGTTAGTAACATACACCAGAATCAGAGAGGCCCGTGTTCAAGTTCCATATCTGCCACTTATCTGGTGCGTGACTTTGGGCAAGTGACTTTACTCCTCTGGGCCTCAGTTGTCCCTATCTGTAAAAAAGGGATAGTTGAAATAGTAGCCACCTCATAGGGTTGTTGGAAGGGCTTAGTGAGCTAGGGCAGGTAAAGAATTTAGCACAGGGTGCAGCGCCCAGAAAGTGTTCAGTGAGTGGGGGCAGTGGCTCCCTCCCTCGCTGGGCCCCTCTGCCGGGGTACCATTGAATCTAACCTTGCAGGTGGTAGACAGGCCTGGCCAGGAAGAAGGAGAAAGGATACATCGTGTCCACACTCCTCTGAGCACTAGAGCTCTGGGAGAAGATGGGGGCCCACCTTGCCCTGGTCTTCCAAAGCAGCTTCATACCTGCAAGGTAGCAGACACTCACCTGTACATACTGCTCAGTGGGGGCAAGGTGTAGGCCCAGGCAGGCAGCCTCTCTGGACAGTCCCTGGGAAGGACAGCTGGGAGGATGCAAGATAGGAATCAGGGAGGTGGAGGCGAGGGCCAAGAGTGCCTAATGACCCATCTTGACATCAGTTCACCCTTGACATCCAGCTCCGAGGCCCCCGATTGGCAACAGATTTAACTGCTTAGATATATGGTTTCATTTAAGTGGCAGTAACTCTGTCAGTCCTGGACTGACAAATGACAGCCCGCCAACCACTCAGCCGGGAGAGCGCCGTGGCCAGCCCGCGGCTTGTCAGCCACTGGAGAATTACAGAGCCCACTGGCCTTCGACCGCCAGACTGATCAGACCCCAGGGGGCTCCGGAGGGGGGCCTGCTGGGAAGGAGGTCATCTCGGCACGCATAAATACCCCATCTCCGAGGCAGGCTGCAAAGTGTCAAGGCTCCAGGAAGATTTGTGGCAGACCGGCAGGAGGGGTGGGCGGCTGGTGGGCCCAGCAGACAGGCCAGGCTGATGAGGGACCCCAGGGCCGGGACTGCACATGTCCTTGTTCCCGGGGTGGCAGGGTGGACTGAGGGTAGAGGAAGAACTTTTTGCTTAGGGAAAAGCCCACGGAAGGTGAAAACCAACCCTCTTTGGTTAAGTGAGCCTCTTAGCCACCTGCTTTCCCATGGAGAGGGGCTGGCAGCTAGGGCCCTCTGGTTTTCTTTTAAATAAAAAGGGGAGAGTGTGTGTGTGTGTGTGTGTGTGTGTGTGTGTGTGTGTGTGTGTGTGTGTGTGTGTGTGTTCATCTGTGTGGGGAGTGTTTGGAGTTTGGTGTCTTTATGTGTCCATCTAGGGGAAGAGCTAGTAAAGAGTCTGGAAGCACGATTGCTTGGCTGGTGGGGAGGGGAACCCGGGCCAGGGCAGAGTCCCCAGAATAGCTGACCATGGGTTCCCAGAACCCTTCACGACTGACACCGCTGTGCTCATATATTTTCTCTAACCAAAAGAGGGAGGATTTATTTTTTTCCATTTCTCAGAATAGGAAATCAGGGCCGGAGAGTATGTGTGGCTAAGCGGGAATCAGAGGGCACAGGGCACCAAAGCCCAGCCACCGTAGTGCATCTCTCTGCCCTGCACCCCTATCAGCCCCGTGGGCAGGGCTGCCCCCACTCCTGGGGTCTGAGGTCTGGGTACAGAGTCTGCTCCCAGGGCTTGGCCAGCCGGGTCACTGTGACCCCTTCTGCTTTCTGCCCAAAGCTCAGTCAGCTTATCTCCTAATTCTCCCCCTTATCTCTTGCGCTTCCACCTCCCCACCCCCTGTTCCTTTAATTCAGGCACAAGGGTGTCTGCTCCCTAGGGCCCCAATAAGTGGGGAGCAGAACCCAACCCTGCACGTCCTCCCTCTCCCAGTGCGACTGGCAGCCCCACCCTCCCCAAGACCCCCTCCCAGTGGGCCAGTGCGACTCCCGGACCAGGCACCTCCTGCTTGGGCTCCAGGAGTGCCAGCCCCCCCCGCCCCCCAAGAAGAGCAGCCCAGGCGGGTGGTCTGTGCAGAGCCCAGCTCCCTGCGGTTACCTGAGGGGAGCCTCTGCTTCCTTATCTGTAGTGGGCAGGGGTGAGGAGTCCCAGGCGTGCTGGGAACAGGGCCTGGTCTAGGCGCTCACTGAGCCTTGCCTCCCTCCTTGGAAGCTGTGATGGGGAGGCTCTCTGGGGACCGGCCACTTCCTGAGGCATGATAAGGTGATACAGCGAGGTGTCTTTGCGGTGCATCCTTGCCCGTTCTCAGTCTCTCCCGGCCCCTCCCATCCAGGGCTACCTGTGGCTGAGCCTCGGGTGCCCCTGGCTGGGCTTCCTGTTCTGACAGTAATGGGGCTCTAGGATGGACCTTCTGCTGGGAGATGGAGGGGGAGGTATGGGTTCTTGACACGGAGGGGAGGGGAGGAGGGGAGGGTGGGAGGCTGGGGACTCAGAGCAGGATAGAGACAGACCCTTCCTCTTGTTCTCAGCCACACAGGCTGGGGAAGGGCTGAGCAGGCGAGGCCCGGAGGAAGCCTGACTGTGTGTCCAGCTGCTCACTTTGCTCTTTATCCACTTTTCTCTCCCATTGTCTGTCTGAGAACAGGCCCCAGGGCCACTCCCAGGAGAGGAGCAGAGCAGAGGGGAGCGGGGGGGCTTCTAGCCCCCGAGAAGAGAGAGCTGTTGGTTAGGCCTGGGCCAGTTCCTTTTCAGGCCAGGGGCTGCCTGGGCTACTCTGGTCTCCAGGTTGGGGGTTGTTCCTCCCAGAGCCCATAGGTGTCAGGGAAGACAGAGGCATGAATGGTGCCATCAGATGTTGCAGGTGCCATGTCCAGAGGATGGGGAGAGCTTCATGGGTGAGGTAGTGAGCCTGCCGTGAACTCTAGGGTGGCAAGGGTGGATCTTCCTGCACACCTAGTGCCAAGAGCAGAGATGAACTAGACAGAGCTGTGTGACCTTGGGTAAGTTACTTGACCTCTCTGAGCTCAGTGTCCTCTCTCCATGGATTGGGGATAACATTAGTACCAACTACAAAGGCTTGTGGAGCTGCAGCGCAGTGACTGTTAGCTATCGTGATTTGCATTCACTGTAGGGCATGGCCCGGGAAGGTGCCTGGGGGGTGCCCGTTGGGTCGATGGCAGCTGGCTGATGAGCCACGGA
Organism: Neophocaena asiaeorientalis asiaeorientalis; assembly: GCF_003031525.2. NCBI lineage: Eukaryota > Metazoa > Chordata > Mammalia > Artiodactyla > Phocoenidae > Neophocaena > Neophocaena asiaeorientalis. Next base: position 9,818,995 of record NW_020175018.1, on the reverse strand, counting down.
TGCTGAAAGGGACTGGAGTCTGCACTGTATCCTCCTAGGATGACACGCTGCACCCAGCGCAGTTCTGAACACCCAGAAGTGTTCAGTATTTGTCACTATGGAGAGTCGTGGACCGAGAATGCCAGCCATGATCCTGGCCTGGCTCTGCCTCTCTGTGACCCCAGGAGAGTCCCTTACCCTCACTGGGTGGCAGATTATTCATCTGCAAATAGGGGTTTAGGCCAGGAGATCCCTAAGGGCCCTTCTGGCTCTGGCATCCCATGGTCCTGAGTCCCACTCGTCATTGTCATGAGGGTCTACTCTTGCCATGCTAGAATGTGGCGATCCCCCAGACTGGAGGATAGGCCCTGCCCTCACACTGAGCGCCCCTCAGTGCAGCCTGGGGATTCAGGATCGGCCCCGTGTGCCCTTCTGTTCCTGCTTCTGATGTAGACCATTGCCAGCCACCTGCTCGTTCCCTGGGCCGGACCTCCTCTCTTCCCATGAACTTCAGAGCTCTGCACAAAACTTCGAGGAAGCCCTCTGTTTTCTCTACATGGCTCCTTTTTGAGTGATTCAGGCTGCTAGAGATGTGACCACAGGACAAATGGGCACAAGGAAAAATTAATACTAATCTTCCCTTGCATTTAAAGGAATCCTTCACAAAGCACTTCTGTGGACATTATTCTGTAACATTTATTGAGGGCTTAATATGTGCCAGACCACCTTCTAATACTTTGCCCACTTTCCAGATGAGAAAACTGAGGCCCAGAAAGGTTACAGAACTTGCTTAAGGTCATACAACTTGTAAGAGGCAGAGCTGGGGCCTGAGCACCTCCGTTGGACCCTCTTATTATTTTGCTAGACCCCTGCCACACTTTGATGAAGAAGACACATGGGTAAACTGGACACAGAGGTTGGGCAGCTTGCCCAGGTCACATACCCAGTTGAGCTGCTGAACTCAGAGCTGGGAGGAGGAGGGGCGAGGGGACGATCCCCAGCTGGACCGTGGCTGGACCCTGGACTCCTGTGTGCCTCTTCCTTGCAGGTGGCCGATCAGATGACACTACTGCAGAACTGCTGGAGTGAGCTGCTGGTGTTCGACCACATCTACCGTCAGATCCAACATGGCAAGGAGGGCAGCATCCTGCTGGTCACTGGGCAGGAGGTGACCAGACCCTACTGCGCTCTGTCCTGACCCCCCACCATGCACTTCCAGAATTCTGGGCCCAGAAGAGGTCCTAGGCCTCTCCAGGGCTGGCCCTGGGCACCACTGAATATCAGCCCTTTCCCCAGGTTCATGGGATACCCACCAGCCCGACTTCCCTCTGATCAGCCCTAGCTTTGACCTTGAGAGGAACCAGGCCCTGGGAGCCCTGCTCTGGGGGAAGCAGCTCAGGGATGTGGGGAGGGTCACGGAGGCTCTTGGAGGACGTGATGGTGGCTCTGGGTAGTGAAAGAATAAATAAGGGCTGGTCGGGTAGTGATGGGGTGGAGGGGCAATCCCCGCCTCCACACACGCAGAGGAGGTAGCACCGGCCAGGCTTAGAGAGGCAGGTTAGGGCTGCTGAGCTGCCGGGGGCTGCCGGTGTGCTGGGACATGGGTTTGCGGGGCAGGTGCCCTGTGGGGGCTGGGATGAGATGAGAGATAAGGTTGGAGGTGTGGCTGGAGGCTGGGATGGGCAAGACATTGCAGGTTCTAAATCCTGAATGATAGATGGAAGGATGGCTGGGTGGTTGGCTGGCTGGCTGGCTGAATGGGTGGGCAAAGGGGTCTGGGCCCCAAAGAGCTCAGAGTCAGAATTTGGGCACTCTTAGAGCAGGGAATCAGGGGCACTAGGATGGGAAGCAGGTGGGGTGGCTCCTGGAATCAAGCAGGGAGCATCAGAAGAGTTTTAAGTGGGGAAGGACACAACCAGGTTGTATATGAGGAAGCGCATGGAGGGGGCAAGATGGGGGGTGAGGAGGAAATGAAGGCAGCCACCGCTGCTCACAACACTGGGGACCTGGGAGGGCACAATTCAAGGAGGAGGGGAGAGGAGGTGTAGGGGAAATGGAGGGAAGTAGGGAGAAGGGAAGGGAGGTTGATGCCCAGGGTCTAGCCTGGTGGAGGGAGCATCACTCCTGAGGGGCGATACAGGAGGAGTGGGTTTCGTAGGTGCTTGGGGAGAGAGATTGGAGACTAAGGCCCTGCTCCCACCCCCTACCTCCAACCCTTTGTCCTCATCCTCTGTTCCCACCTGGGTGTCTCAGGCCATCCAGGGCCAGCAGAATGCTGGTTGCAAGGGTGTAACTTTGAGGCCACCTGGGCGAGCACGTGAAACAGTCTGAGGTGTGAGCGTCAGCTCCTGTCAACACATGGGTGGAAGTCTCTGAGGCTATGGGACAGTCCTGTGCGTGCGTGCGTGCGTGTGTGTGTGTGTGTGTGTGCTCCTGTATTTTATTGTGCAAACATCTCCACACACGTAAGTGGGTGGGTGTTGAGATCTGCCCGTCACCATGTCAGTGGGAACATATACACAGGCATGTGTCTGTCTGTGTTACCCTGTGATGTGACCCTACAAGGGTGTGTGTGTGTGAGTGTGTGTGTGTGTGCACGTCCTGAAGCAGGTGGACAAGGCTGTGAGTGTGTCCCTCCATGTGTGTGAACGTGAGCTGAGGTGTGGCCACATCTGCAGTCCAGGTGTCCATGTGTGGGCCCCGGACGGTCATGTGGCCGCATCCACGAGGACCCAGGCACGGCTGCCCCGCCCCCCACCCCGTGCGACGTGGTGCTCACTGCAGACACCACACAAAACACAAAAGCCGCTTGTACCACTGGGCCCGGCGGCGGCTCTTTGTGCATGAAGGACCCTTCAGCTCTCCCTCTGCACACACCTGCCTGGTGTCGGCTGTGCTGCGCCGGGGCCCTCAGCTCTGGGCAGGGCAGTGGGAGCAGAGCTGGGAGCCTTGGAGGGGTCCAGGGGCCTGAGGAGGTGCCGCGCCTCCCTCGCCCCACCTGGCTCAGCTCCAAGGCCGGGCACGCCTGACCCCCAGCTTCCGGCCAGTGCCTCCTGTCCGCGGCCTCCCCTCGTGTCCCTGACCCCTGCCCTCTGCCCACCCAGGTGGAGCTGGCCATGGTGGCCGCCCAGGCAGGCTCCCTGCTCCACAGCCTGGTGCTTCGGGCTCAGGAGCTTGTGCTGCAGCTGCGCGCGCTGCAGCTGGACCGCCCGGAGTTCGTCTGCCTCAAGTTCCTCATCCTCTTCAGCCTCGGTGAGTGGGTGAGCGAGGCCTGGCCTGAGGGTAGGGGCGTGGGCTGGCCAGGAGACCCTGAGGTGGGGCTGTCCGATGGGGGCCTCTCTTAGTGAATAAAGGGGACCTGGTCCAGGGCCTGCTTCCTCTCTGGGCCTGAGTTTCTTTGTTTGGAAGGACAGAAGGCCAGGATAATGTCTAAGACTTGCCCTTGATGGGACAAGGAACCCTCCTGAGGATGTGGTAGATTCCCAGCTGACAGCCCTAGAAAAGTGCTGATGCCACCCCAGAAAATGCCCTTATGATTTCAGGAGCTTCTGATCCCTGATTCCCATCCTGAGGTCCCTGTGTTTCCTAATTCCCCGCTCTAAGGGTCTCTGACTCTGAGCTCTTTGGGGCCCAGACCCCTTTGCCCATTCATTCATTCATTCACTCATTCAAAAAAGACCCCGGATCCCTGTCTTCAAGGAGCTGACCTTCTGTTGGGGAGAGAGACAATAAGCATAATATGATTAGTAAAATGTATAAATTAGTGAAGTGATTTGTAAAATGTATAGCCTGGAAGATTTCGGTAAGTGCTAGGGAGGTAAACAAAGCAAGGCAGGGGCAGAGGGCCAGCCCAGCCCGCCAGCTCGCCTGGCTCCCCACGTGTCTGGTGTCTCTCTCCCTTGGCCCTCCTGACCCCAGCCCAGCCTGTGACGCTCAGGTCTCCACCCTCCCTCTGAGCTCTCATCAGGTCAGCCTCCTTTTGTCCTCCTTCAACCCAGCAAGCATGTCCAATGCCCTCCCTGTGCCCAGCAATGCTGCGTTCACAGAGGTTTTCCCTGCTCTCAGGCGGCTCCCAGTCTGGGAGAGGCCTCCAGCCAGTGCCATCAGGGCTGAGACAGAGAGATGGGGAACCCAGGACGGGGAGCAAGGGATCTGCCGGGAAGGCTTCCTGGAAGGACATCTGAGCAGGGTCTTGGAGGATGAGTAGGAGTTTGTTGGGGGGGATAAATCTTTTAGCAGAGGTGTAGATGGGATGGAAGGTTGGAACAGAGGGGCGTGAATGCCTTGTCACCTGGGGAGGGGGCAGGATCGAGACGCTGTCTTTGTGGCAGATGGCATCACAGCCACAGTCTGGCAAGGGTGTTCCTGCTCAAGAGTGGGGGCAGCTGGGGAAGCAGCGGGTAAAACAAGCTGGGAGGGGGTGATTAGTGATGTACTGACTGGGGGAAGCCCTGTGTTCAGGCCGTGGCCGTGTGACTGGGTGCCTGGGCTGGGCCTCCTGACTCTGCTGGCGCAGCAGGTTGGTAGCTGGAGGGCGTATCGGCAAGGCTGCAGGGGTTGGTAGGGGTCGAGCATGCTCGGGGGTGAGGGCTGAATCTCGGGCAGCCGGTTAGGAGCCTGAAGCACTTGGCGGGGCCTCAGGGACCTGAGCCGGGCTGGCTCCAGCTGGGGAAGTCCCCTTCCTCCGCTGCCTGCAGTGGCACCCTCTTCCCAACCTCAGTTTCACCGGAGCCACGGATGTGTGTGGTTCGGGCTGCGCAGGCTCCAGGGGTCACGTGCGTGTCTGTGCCTTCGTTTTCGCCCATGTATAGACTGTGAACTTTTATGGGCTAGTGGGATTTTATGTGTCATGTGGTGTGAGCAATCTGTATATGGCTGAGTGGTGCCTGTGGAGATGTGAGGGATTTGAGGGGCGTGCTTGGGACACATTGTATTGTAGCGTGGGTTCTGTGGTGGTTTGTGAGGTGACAGTTCTTGACATGACCTTCGTCAAGAGGCCACTAGGAGGTCTTGGGGAGGGTGGGGCTGCCAGCCACCAGGTTCCTTGGCCAGGGCTCCATCTTGGTGCCCGCTGCAGAGCAGGGACCACATCTTGGCTCTCCAGACCACCCGGGGCCTGAGGCACATGCCTGCAGCCCTCAGCCCCTCTTCTTACAAAAGCCCCAGCGCTGGGGACTGCCAGGCCTGGCACAGCCTTGGCCTCCACCAGGTGATAAGTCCAGGATTCCTCCTTCTATGGGGCGTAGGGAGGACATCAAGGCTGAGCCCAGCCCTCCTCTTCTGGGTCCAGGCAAGGGGCTGTACTCAGAACCATGAGTGCACAGCCCCTCCTGCATGCCAACCTTCATCCTGTTTTCCAGAGGAAGCAGTTGGGGCCGGGAGACTGGGAGGGTCTACAGTGCTTGGCTGGAACAGGCTGGAGCGGGTGGGGCGGAGGAGTGAGAGTGTGCATGTGTGTGTACACATGCGAGGCAGGGTGGAGCAGTGGTTAGGAAAGGGGACTAGCGACGGACCACCTGGATTCTAAATCTAGACTCTCTCTCCGCTTGTGGGCCCTTGAGCAAGTCACTCCCCTCTCTGAGCCTCTATTTCCCCATCTGTAAAATGACATCATAATCATCTTTAACCTGCTATGAGATTTAATGAGAAAATTCCCCAAAATGTTCAGTGCATGGCCTGACCCCCCAGAGTATGCATCCGTATTGTTTCTATCAGCCATCATTAAGTTCACGAGCAAATGAACAAGTTAGTGAACGAAGTGAAGGAGGGAACGAGTCTCTCTCTGTCGGTATTGCACACTGTGTGTCTGGCACAGTGCCTTGTCTTTGGGGACAGTGACCCTCAGGGTGGGGGCCAGAAACTCTAGTGCTGTTGGGGCTGTGAGGGGAGAAGACCCGGGACCCAGGCCTGTCTGAGCTCGTAGGTGTGCAGTGAGAGGAGCCCAGGGGAGCCACAGGGGCCGCTGGCTGACAGGTTCCAGGTGTGGAGAGGAGACTGGGCAGTCCAGTGTGATCAGGGCTGGGCCAAAGAGGAGAAGACAACTATGCCTAGGATATCAGGGAAGTCTGCTTGGAGGAGGGGCCTCTGAGCTGGGCCTTGTAGTATGAGCAGGAGTGTTCTGGGTGAAACAAAGCAAGCAGCAGCAAGGGCATTCCAGACTGAAGCCCCCTTCAGTCTGGAGGGGGCTTGTGCACAGGGAAGGAACAGCTTGTGCACAGGGATGGGTGATCCTGAAAGTCTGGAAGTACCTGTGGGGCAGGGAGAGGGTGAGGAGGAGGCTGGAGAGGTGGGCAGGGGCCGACTTGTGCAAGGCCTTGAGTGCCAGGCCAGTACGTTGAACCTTCCCTTGGGGAGGATTTTCAGCAGGGAGAAACATGATCAAGTTTGCATTTTGGCAAGGTCCTTCCAACTGCAGCATGGGAAAAGGATGGCAGGTGGCAACCCAGAGCCCTGCAAGAGGCTAGACGTGGGGCTGGGGTGAAGTGGATAAATTTGGGCAAGACGAGGGGGAAGATTTGCCCAGAGTCGGGAAGGTGGGAGGGGGCTACTCCCATGATCCCACCCAGACCACCAGAGCTGGGTCCCCAAGGGAACTGGGGCGCAGAGTGGGGTGGCCACTTGCCCCTTGTCCTCTAGCTGGCATGCTGGACATCACCCCGGGGCAGCGCGTCCGTGGGCTGCTTCAGCCTGAACTTGTGTGATGGCTGTCCCCCAATGCCTCCGCCCTTCAGCCCGCTCAGCGCCTCCTTCTTGCCTGCCTCCACAGAAGGGTGCCATTTGGTGTCTAAATAGCCGGCTCAGGCAGGCGCGAAGGCAGGTAAGGAGGTTTAATTAAAATTAGTGCCTCTCTCCTGGCAATCACGGTGTTTATGAAGATGGGCCCGGCTGGCATTGTTCCGCAGAGGACTTAATCGAAGCTTAATGGATTGACCTAACATTCGATTTTCTGACTCACATTGAGGCGGCGGCAGCAGCATTCCCTTAAGCGTTTGCAATTTACCCACTGCTCGTGCCAACAAAAGGCGGCCTGAATAGCAGCCCCACTCGAGGGGCCATTGTGCGCAGGGGCGCCTGCCTGAGTCACCGCTATTGGGACAACATTCTTTATGTCTCGCTGGAATGAAAGGATTATTCAAATATTCAATTAAACCGTGAAAAGGGGGCTTTTCTGAGAACCTGGGGGCCCCGGCTCTGCAGAGCTAGCGGGCTGCTCTCGGGGGTGGGGTTGCCATCTCCCAGCCCCCTCCTACCTCCCACCCCCCGGATTGCTGGGAGCTGAGCAGGCCCGGCTCCAGCCCACAGTGCCTCAAGGCCCAGAGCTGGGCAGATGAGGTCCAGTTCTTTGGTGCCCCGAGAGGCGGAGATTAATTTGCCCCCGTTTTTCAGATGACGGGAAACTGAGGCTCAGACTGGGGAAGGGACTTGCCCCAGGTCACCTAGCTGGTGGTGGAGCTGGGGTTTGAGCCCCTGACGCACGAAGGGGGCGTCTCCAGGTTTGTGTGTCTAAGGAAGGAAGGGTGTGGTGTCCCGAGGGATGCTGGCTCTGTCACATCCAGCATCCCAGCGAATCTTCACGACAGTCCCTTTAGAGGCAGGCTGGGAGAAGGGGCGTGACTTGACCACGTTTCTCTCCAAGAGGGTGTCCAGAGTAACCTTCCTGGGGAAACCAAGGACCCCAGGCTTGGTGGCCCTTGGACAGGACTCCTGAGTTGGATGGAACATAAAGTCATCACGTCACCTGATCCCCCAGGAACCAGGATCCAGGCTTGACCCCGCATCCAGGCCTGACCCCGCCTCTGCTTGCCCATAGTGCTTTGGAGCCAGAGAGATCTGGTTTGAATCCCGGCTCTGGTGTCTGTTGTGTGCTCCAGGCCTGCCCCATTGTCGCTGTGCATGGAAGATGCCCTTTCCTGCCTGCCTGGGTGTCTGTGGGGATTAAGTGATGGCGGGGGTGGGGGCGGGGAAGGTGCAGCAGGTGCGGGGGAAACAGCTCTCCTGTCTTGTACTGTAGTGGCCAGGGCTCAATTAGTGACCGTGCTTCCCGCCCCCAGCCCTGTAGCCCACCTTGTGGGGGCAGTGGGGGTCTCCAGCCTCCTGAGAGCTGCAGGACCCGTAGAGCTGCTAGGAGGGGGGTGTCCCTGAAAGCTGTCCTTGTTCTGTACCTCCCCACCCTGCACTCCACCCTGCTGTCCCTGTCACACTGCTGCTGGGAACAGTAAATCCTGGTAAAGCCGAGGCTCTGGTTGGTCCTCCCCAGCCCCCTCCCACTCCTGCCTCTACTGCAGCATCTTATCCAGTCCTCCCCGCACCCTCAGCTGTTTCTTCTGGGCCCCTTTACTGCTGTGTGGCCTTGAGCTGGTCCCTACCCTTCTCTGGACCCCCAGCCTCCTATTGTAAATTGTCAGAAGACAAGTAGGAGAACTGCCCTGGGGATGCTGGGGACTGAAGGTAGATTGGGTTGGAAAGAGATTGGGAAAGGGATGGGGCCAGTTAAGGACCTCTTGCCCCCAGGAGACGCTAGTTAGGTGGGGAGATTTCCCATGACCTTTGAGTTTTTTGGAGAGGGCCAGGCTAGGGAACAGGGCTGCCAGGTACAGTTAGACAGGTTGTTTACTGAACAAGGGCACCTAGACAGGGGAAAGGTAGAGGCTGAAATCCAGCCTGCATGCCCCTCACCAAGCTGTCTTTCTGTGGACATGGGGGACCTTCTTTCTAATTGGCACAAGGTGCCTTGTGGGCTAATGGTGATCCTGCAGAGGCCAGGAAGAATATGACCCTGGCTCACTTACTGAATACGGTGAGGGGGATGGGGACGAGGATGGGGGGAGGCCCAGATCCTGCCATACGCCCTGGGTCCAGCTTGGGTTTCCCTAAATCCGACTTTGGACAACACAGGCCTCGGCGGGCATGCTGGGGGCGGCTGGGGATCAGGGTTGCCAGGAGCGTCCAGCCCTCCTGGCGCAGTGGGTGTTAAGAGGGATTAGAAGGGCCAAGGGCTGTGCATGCTGGGCTCCGGACTCCCCCGCAGCAGCAGGGCTGGGGGTGATGGGAACGCAGGGGAAGTGGATGGACGACCATCTTCTGAATCGCTGGATGATGCATCCCAGGCCTGGCGGGGCTCGGAGCGGGGGATGGGGACAGGTTCTGTGGATTCCTGTTGACTTTCAGCCCCTCGGCAGGGCACCAGCTGGAGATGCTGCCCAGGAGCTGAAAAAGGCCTGCAAGCAGCGATGAGGACTCCCGTGACAGGAAACTGGCCCTCCACGGGCACCCCTGGGGGCCAGGCACCTGTGCAGTGCCCTGGCACCCGAGCTCCCCCCGCTGCAAGGTGGGCACGGCCCCTTTCGTAGAGGAGGAAGGCCTTCAGGTCAGGAGAGGACAAGGCACAGGCCACCGATTCTAAATGGTGGGGCTGGGATTTGAACAACCATCCACTTCACGCTAAAGACACTTAATTTTTCTTTCTTCACTGGACCTCCAGGACAGGGGATGCATTCATCACACTCCTCTGTCCCTGGTACAAATGATCACTGGTCCACGCAGAGCCACCCACCTGCCTCTCCCTCCCATCACCAACCGTCCCCTTTACGTTTAACTCGGTTCTTCTTGTTTGTCTCTGTTCTTAACGCAAGGTGCACGCTTTGTGCGCTAGTGTTTTTAATTTAAGTAGGTGGCTTTACCTTATAGATCTCATTCTGGATCTCCCTTTTTTGTTTTTTATCCTATTTTTTGTTTTTTTTTTCCACTCAGCCCCATGCTTTTAAAAGTCCGTCCATTTGCTCAGTACTGTGTCTGCTCCATTACTTCTGTCTACTGCACTGGACTCCCGGGAATGCAACCACCACCTGGCCATCCAGGCCACCTCCCCATCACCGTAAATATTGTTGCAGTGAACGTCCACGGCCCCATGAGAAAATTTCCTTGGGGTACCAGAGCCTCTTGATTGGTCAGAGCATGGACCAAAGGAGTGCCTGTCACACTCTAGCATGGGGGATGGGACCCCTCCACACACAGTGCGCCTCTCTGGTGATGGTGCTGATGGGGGATAGTGATGATGGTGGCGGAGTGGCGATGCTGATGGCGCCTACCCCGAGGATGATGGCAACAGGATGGTTCTGACCACGGGGCTGGGGATGGTGTTGTTCCTGGACATGGTGAGAGTAGGAGTAATAATAACATGAACACACTGAGTCTCATGAAGTGCCGGACACTGTTCCTCTGAGCACCCTCTACGTATCAACTCCCTTAATTCTCACAACGATCTGGTGAAGTAGGCACTGCTGCCACCCTGTTTTGCAGATGAAGAAATTAAGAGGTTAAATAACGTGTCCAGGGATACACCTGGTGAGGCTGGTGATGGTCTTGGTGATGGCGGTGGGGTCGATGACGATGGCAGCAGTGGTGGTGACAGGTGCTTGCGGCTGGGTGGTCACGGTGGGCGTGTGTGTGATAACCGCAGGCCTGCTAGTGTCAGTGACTGCCGCTGATGGCGGTGTTCAACCGAGGTGGTGATGGTGATGGTGATCGTGGTGGTGACGGGAATGACGGCGGTTTGATTGTTGATGGCAGCAGGGACCACGTGTGTGAAAACCAGGGATGCTGGTATCGGTGACTGATGCTGGTGGCAGCGTTCACCAACAACGGTAATGGCGCCATGGTGGTGACAGGGAGATTGTGGTTCATTGTCAATGGTGGCAGTGCCCATGTCTTTGGTGATCATAGGGATGTTGGCGTTGCTGATGCCAGTGACGGTGTTGATGATGTGATGGGGCTGGTGAACGGCTCCTCCCTTTGCAGATGTGAAGTTCCTGAATAACCACAGCCTGGTGAAGGATGCTCAGGAGAAGGCCAATGCCGCCCTGCTCGATTACACCCTGTGCCACTACCCGCACTGCGGAGACAAGTTCCAGCAGCTGCTGCTGTGCCTGGTGGAGGTGCGGGCGCTGAGCATGCAGGCCAAGGAATACCTGTACCACAAGCACCTGGGCAACGAGATGCCCCGAAACAACCTGCTCATCGAGATGCTGCAAGCCAAGGAGACCTGAGCTTGGTCTCCAGATGGTTTATTTGATTATGCTGACCCAGGACCCCACCATGTAGGCCCCTGCCCCTGAGCTCTCTGAAGCCCTGCGTTTGGGAAGGTGGGTGAAGGTGGGCAGGGCCTGGCTGAGGTGGGGGGGTCTCCACTAACCACTGGCACTTGCCCGCCACTCAGAGTGCCCCAGGGAGGTGGCTGCTAACCACTCCCTCCCTCCCCCTGCTCCCAGCTGTCTGTCCTGGAGTCTGGTGCACAGGCCGAGGGAGGAGGTTCGGCTTCCCTGGTGGGCCTCAATGTCCCTTGAGTCAGAGGTCATCCCTTCCCCCTCTCCTGGAAACAGAGGCAGAGAGAAGTTGAGTGGACATCAACTCGGGTTGGGGGGGAGGAGGGCGGGGAGAAGAGGATCTCCAGGACTCCCTCCCAGAGACCAGGAGGGAAGCCCTCTGTTTTGTAAACTAGGGATAACAGAGTTTGCAAAATTAGGCAAGGGACTGTTGGGCCCTAGAGGACACTGGGAGACTGGTTAGGACCCAAAGACCTCCTCCCTAAACCTTCTATCCCATCTGACGTCTGCAGGGAAGAATTTTGACATGTTATCTGCAAAGAATTTTGCTGCAATCATCTTTCTAACCCTCTCCCGGCAGAGGAGAAGTTTGGCACAATCAACGTCCTAGCCCCACCCACGGTTGGCCCTCCAGGCTGGTATTTATCTGCAAAGCTGTAGTCAAGAAGTTTTTTGTTTGTTTGTTTTCATTTAATTTGTTTCTTAATTTAGATACTCCTTGAAAGGTGTGTATGTGGAGGGGCAGGGGACAGATTTGAGGTCTGAGGCTGGGACTGGGGATTAGCACCAAGACCAGCCCATGGATTCTTCCCAAACACCCTCATACCAAGTACCCCATGGGTGGTGCTGGGTCGTTATTTCTGAGCCCTCACTCCAATCCAGAGGAGAGCTTGCCCCCACCCCCACCCCCACCCCAGCCCACTAGAGGAACAGCAGCCTGGCCTGCGGGGGGCTCAGAGTCTGTGGGTGGGAATCCGGGTGATCGTGGGGAGGATGTACGTGTCTCCAGATCAGGGACATTGTTGATGAGCCGTCTTTCACTGGCCCTTCCCATTGGGTTCCTTACTGTACTCCCTTGAAGCTGGGCCTCAACTCCTGTCCTATGTTCTGAAAGACACTCTCCAGGGCCAGACACAGGGGAGGGGCCTCAGCTGTCCTCTGTCGCTGGGCCGGGCATCCAACTGTCTGTCCTGCTTTCACGTTGCCGTTGCAGCTTGCGCTGAGCTCGCCCAGCTGGAGATGACTGGGCATCCCCGCCCCCGCCTTCGACCACCCTGTCTCGGTCCTCCCCCGTGAAACGTGTACCCCTGGCCAGGCTGGCGACTCCCAGCCCCCAAATGAGAAGTGCCCTTAAGGCCCCCACAGTGCCCGCAGCCCTGGAATAAATTTTGCAGTTAGTTTCCAGCTACCTTTGCCTATCTACCTTCTAGGGCCCAAGGAGAGCCTCCTAAGTGGGTTTGGGCTGTCTAGGGCGGGGCCGAGCGCCGAATGGGACAAAGGCAACACCTAGGTAACTTTCGGTTCCAAACTCGGGGGAGGCAGGATGGGGTGCGAGGGCCAAGGTGGGGGATACCAGGCACTGCTGGGGGGCCTTTGGGCCCCACCTCATCCCTGGGGCCCTGCCAACCCTGGGAGGCCTGGGAGATGCTTGGGCTTTCTGGGGATTCAGCCTCATGGCCACGCTGGTGTGCATCTCAGCTGCCATCTTGGGCAGAAGGGAACAGTCATTTAATGAGCATCTACTGTGTGTCATCCATCACTTCACTGTCCCTGCAGTAGCCTGTGAGGCAGGGGTTATAATCCAGAGCAGGCACTTGGCAAGGGCCCTTAGTCGGCCATCTGCTGGGGCAGATTCAAACCCGGATCCACCTGACTTCAGGGCACTGGCCCTTTCCTCTCTGTCCTCCGGTGGCACACCCACAGGCCCCAGGCCTGGCCCCTCTCACTTGCTTGGTGGCAGCAGTGAGCACAGCCAACTCTGAGGACTGCTTCCTCTGCTCCAGGTGCCCTTCCAGGACTTCGCCTGCCTTGTCCACTGGTCTTGTCCCATCTGCTCTTCACAGCCGCTTTGGTAGGTGGCAGCCCCAGATTACAGATGAGGAAACTAAGGTGAAGTGTCCTGTCCAAGGTCACCCACTGAGAAGGGCCAACCATGATGCAAACTTCCATCCTCCTGACACGCCTTGACCAACGTGACTAGTTTATCTCCAGAGCCACGCCTGCTCCTCTGTTCAAATTAGAAAAAGCTGTGTGCCAGGCACACAGCTTGGCAGTGGCTTAGGCAAAGGGACAAAGCCTCCCTTTCCCTCTGGCAGCTCCAGAAGCAGACACTCTGGTTCCTGCCCCTGGGGACTGTTTAGTCTTGTAGGAGGACGTCACCTGGATCAGATTGTTACCTGATGTGATGCACGAGATAAGGAAGTGATTGATTTCCACCGCCCCCACCCCCCACACCCATATGATTAGTCTGGGAGGAGGCAGGGGCCCTCTGGTGGGGAGGGGAAGGAGTCAGAGGACACTGCAGGTGCAGAGAGTAGGGGCCGCCAAGTGCCCAGCCCAGTTCAGTGCCACCTTCCTGCTGCCCCTCCAGGCCCCGGCCCCTCCACTGCTGCCCCACAGTAGCGGGCGGCGGGCTTTGCCTAACCTGCCGGGGCCGAGCACCCCTGTGGGTGAACCTCAGCAGTTGTGCCCAGCCTGCCACTCCTCCCCGGGGGTACCGCTGCGTCTTCCCTGAGCAGGCAGGAACTACGCTCCTTCCCACGGAGGCCTGCTGTCTTTTCTCGCTGCCTGGAGCTTTCAAGGCCTTAAACTCGCCTCCACTGTGCGCACGGACCCCTGCACACCCTCCTCTGGCAACAGCTGATTTTCCCAAGTGCCTGTGTGTGCCGGGCACTTGGACTAGTACACAGGACAGCCTCATGTCACCTGCGGAGTGGGCCAGATGTCCCCCATTCTGCAGATGATGGACCGGGCTTGCAGAAGTTCAACAGCAGCCCCCATGCCCAGAATGAAATACCCAGACCCCTGTGCTGTGTGGTGGGCTAGCTACACCCCAGATAGATTTTGTCCCAGACTCAGTGCAGGTGGGGCCCAGGGTGAAAGTGACCCTGAGGCCGTAGAGGGATCTGGGAGCAGCTTGCACCTTGATGGGTCTCTGGGCTTCTTCTCATGCAGCCCTGCCCCACCTCCACTCACCTGCATCTGGAGTGGCTATACCGTTCCTCCCTCCCCCCAGGGAGGCTGCTCTGATGCTCCCCAGCTGTGCCGCATCCTCCTGCAGCACTGGAGCCAGGCTGAGGTTAGCAGGACGGTGTTAACAGCCTCTGCACCCGAAGTCCCAGCCCCTGGGCCTCTCCTTTGCCTGGCCCCTACCTTGGGGCCCATCCTGGTGCCAAACCCTAACACATCACCACTGCTGCTCACCTTCGCTCTGCAACCGGCTCTACCCAAGAGGAGACCGGGACTCAGAGAAGAATCTTGCTCGAGGCCACAGAATCAGTGGTGCCAGGACCTGGTCCCATAGCCAGATTCTGAGTTGGGGTCCTCTCGCAGCATGACACGTCAGACCTGAAGCCGTTCCACCTGCCCTGGTGCCTCCTCTGAGCAGTCTGCCTGGATGGCTCCCACTCACAGCGACTGCCACCCCCTGACCTCTATGTTACCCAGCCGGGGAGACCCAGGTATGAGACGTGGAGACCTTCTCTGAGCCTGTTTTCTTTTCTGTACAATAGAGGTGATGCTGGTCTCAGGGCTGAGGTAAGGACCTGCAGCTCTAAGGCAGTACAAGGCTTAGCACCAGCCAGGTACACAGCAGGTGCTAGTAAGTGTTGGCTGCACCTGCCCTGATGGTGAAGCTGGGTCCGTCTTGAGTCCCAAAGCCAAAGTGGCAGCTTCCCTTGTACCTCCCTCCTCCCAGGGAGACTGGCATCCTGTCCCCCTCCGCAGGCCAGGGTGACCTCCAGAGAAGGAAAGGTCACTACAGTACCATTTATTATCAGAGACATCACGGGGCTGTCAGAACTTCAGGGCAGGAGGGGAGGGACAGTCACAGGCAGGAAGCTGAGGACAGAGCTGTGGGACCTGGCAGTGTAAGCGGGAGCACCAGGGCCAGGGCCTCCACTGGAAGAAGAGAGAGGCTGAGGCCCCTGGGAGTGGGTAGTGGTCTAGATGCTGCGTCTGTCCCTCCGGGGCCCCCGGTTGGGCCTTTCAGAGGTCCCCAGGTAGAGCTTGGAGGAAAGTTCCCATGTAATGTCTCTAGAAACCTGGGAGGAAAGTACACCCTTTGGGCTGGGCTGGCAGAGAACCAAGATGGGGACCCACCCTCCCAATATGGGGACGGGGCTGGGAACTGGGGCTAAGAGAAGACCTTGGGTGGGATTCTGGCCTGGGTGACCCTGGCAGTCTCCCTCTCTGAGCCTCAGTTTCTCCATCCGGAGAACACCTGCAATGCCGGGGATGGGGGTGGTGGG
>NW_020175018.1:9792819-9803247 GCF_003031525.2 Neophocaena asiaeorientalis asiaeorientalis | reverse complement strand
TGGGGGGGTGGGGGGCTGCCCCTCGGCCCCTTCGGAACGCCCACCGCCTGCAGGGCGCCTGCGCCCTCCAGGCAGGCCTGCAGGGGCCGCCTCCAGCCCATTTTGCAGAAGGGGAAGCTGAGACTCAGAAGGACTGGGACACCTGCCAGGGGTGGAGGCCAGCTGGGGGTCTGGGGTCATACAGACCTGGGTTCAAATGTGCCTACGCCTACCCCCACGTGACTACTGCTGTGCCTCAGTTTCCTCATCTGCACGGGTGGGGGCCCTGACCCCAGCTCTGCCACTGACCCTGGCTGGTCAGGGCTCCTCTCTGTGCCTCAGCCTCCTCATCTGCACAGTGGGAGGGCGACAGCACCCCCCTTTCCCCAGGTCACCACATGAAAGGAGTCAGCAGATGCCCGGGTTTAGCACAGAGCTCAGCCCCGGTCAGAGCTCCATAGGCAGGCCTCTTGCTCTGGTGGGAAGGAATTCCCTGCTTGGAGGGCTGGGCAGTGCTAAGCCCGCCCCTCATAGGCTTGCCTCTGGTTTAAGACTGTGGGAACCCAGGCCCAGAGAGGCTGGCAGCGACCAGGGTCCCTGAGGCTCCCCTCAGGCCAGGCCGAGCTCTCCTTGAGCGGGGCCTAGGTGGTCCCGGCCCTGCCCTGCTACCCACAGGCCCCCCCCATCACGCACTTGCTCCTCACCGGGTTTGGAAGCCTCTCAGACCACCAGGCCTGGAGCCTGGCAGCGCCAGCCTGGGAAGGGGTCCCAGACTCACTCCCTAAGTAAGCCTCTCCCCAGAGCACTGCATTATCACTGACAGAGCCCACAGGGCGCTAATGGGGGACTTTCAGGCACCAGCAAGGAGCGGAGTGAGGGGAAGAGCCCCTCAAATTGTAGGAGGTCGGCTGTGGTTGCTTCTCAAATCACTTCCATTCCGGTACAGTGGGGCTGAGGGGGTGTCGGGACGCCAAAGGGAAAAGGGGAACCCCCTGAGGTGGGAGCTACACCTGAAGCCCTGAATGTGGTCAGCTGCACAGCCTGAGGACAGAGGAGGTCTGTCGGGGGGTGTGGGCCCCGACTCCTGCTCCCCTTGCTCTGGGGGCCCTCGGCTACCCTGGTGATGACTCTTCTACCCCCAGTGGCCTTGGCATTCAAGTTCTGCTAGCCGCTCCCAGCCCCCTTCAGCCTGGTAACTGAGGGACGGGCCCTCTGGATCCCCAGGGGAAGCCCCACCCCAGGCCCGCCCTGGTCCCTGTGGTTTCCCTGACCCTGCCGGTCACACTTGCTAGCCCCTCGGCAGAGTCCTGCCACCCCTGCCCCAGCCTCACCGGTCTTTTGGGTTCTGCAATGGAGGAGAACGCTGTGGGGATCCTGGGGCCGTGCATCCCTAGTAGGGGGAAAACACTCGAGCAGGTGAACTTATAGGAGGCTGAGGCAGGAAGCTCTCTCTCTGCTCCCCCCACTCTGGACAGGAACCTCATTATCAAAGACCCTAAGAATCCACTCAAAAGTTTACCTCATAGATTAGCGATGAAGAAACTAGGGCCCAGAGAGGGAAAGTAACTTGCCCAAGGGCACACAGCAGGGGAAGTAAGAGCTGGGATTTAAATTCCTGGCCTGACCCTTAAGTCATTCAACCCGTGCCCTATCTCAGGGCCCTGAACCTCATCCACCTACCTGCCTTTGGGAACCTTCCACATTCCTTCTGCATGGAAACCCTGGGAAAGTGACCCTGGGCAAGCTCTGCCTCTGGGCTGGGCACCAGGGACCCTTGTTCCCTGGTCGTGGTGATGGGAGGAAAGGAGCCTTTTCTAAGCCGTCCCCTTGGTCCCGTAGTTGCAGAATTCCCCAGGCCTCAGTCTCCTTGTCTTTAAGATGGGCTAATGGAATCTGCCGAGGCCCTCCTAGCTCAGCCCGAGCACTGGGGAGACCGACGCACCAGGTGGCACTTGGACTTGAGGGTGGTGTGGTCTTACCTCTAAGAGCCAGGTGTCTTCAGGGTGGAGCCAAGACTACTGGGTTGTCACGGGCCACCTCCCAGGGACGTGAGGGCCTAGGGTGGAACCCCGGGCCCGCGGGACAGGAGCAAGCCTGAAAGGAAAGGGCGTCAGTGCTGGGATCCGGCCGTAGGTGGGACCTCCCACCGTCCCACCCCACGGACCCCCGGCCTGCCCACTGTGAATGCCTCCGCTGCTGCCTTCTCAGTCATCCTCTGCAGGACGCTCTGGACTTGGAGGATGGGGCCAGGGTCAGGGTTGGGACCTTCTCCTGACCTCCACCGGCCAGTCGCAGAGCCCCCTGCAAGTAAGCCCTGCCCGCCTCCACCCACATCCCACCCTCCAGCAGCCAGTATCCCCTGACTTACCTCCCCGTGTTGTAGGCTGCATAGACCAGGAAGATGTATGGCCCCCTGGGGACAGACCCGGAGTGAGGGTGGGTGTCACTACCTGGGAGCCCCATCCCCTTTCCCCCAGTGTCTGGCCTGGCACCGCAGCAGACACACCTCCAGAGACATTTAGACACAGGAGGATGAACACAAATCCTGCCCTGCCCCCCAGTCTGCCATGGGGAGCAGGCAGTTGTGACATTCTGTGGCAGAGAGAACCAGGAGGGGCCTTGCCCCGCTGGACCCCCTGCCTTCAGTCTCTGGTCAAGAGGCAGCTGTCTATCCTCTGCCCTCTATCCCTCTAACCCTCTGCCCTCTATCCCTCCAAGCCCCACCCCCCTGACCTGCCCCATCCTCACACCCTCACCATGTTGCAAGGGTGGGGAATGGGAGAGGCGACACCTTCCGGAAGCTCCAAGGCTAAATCAGGTCCAGGGACAGCAGACCCTGGTTGCATTCTGATTGTATCTCTAGCTGAGTGCCTCTCTGAGCCTCTGTCTCTTCATCTGGAAAGTGGGGAGGAGGCCAGGACTTGCTTCCGTCTGTGTGTGAAGGACTCAGCACAGTGGCTGAGTCATAGCTGGCTCCTTCCCACACATGCGAGGACCGCGACGGCCTCGCAGCTCACAAACCACCAGCACACTTGGGGTGACACTTGACCCTCACATTAGCTCCATGGTTGCGGGTGGGGGGATTCATTCTCCCCATTTGATGGAGAGGGACCCTGGGGCCCAGGGTAGGAGACAGAGCAAAAGTGTGACTCAGCGGGTAGCACGTGGAGCCTAGGACTTCCTCAGGTTCCCCCTGGACAATGTAACAGTTCTTCCCCAGGAGGACACAGGTGAGGGGACATGGGGTTCCTTGAGGCCCTCTAGTTTCCCAGGGCTGAGAGCTGGAGCCCCAGAGCCTGACTACTCCCCCTGGCTCCCAGGCACCAACTGGGTTGCTACCAGCCCCAACTCTGCCCCTAAGACAGACTCTGGGCCTCCCAGCCCCCCACACCCAGCCTCTGCTCTCTCCAAAGCCCCTGCACAGCCTCCCCCATCCTGTCTCCTTTTACTCACTCCTCACACCCAAACAGATGCACTCCAACCCAACCACACCAGCACCTGCCTAACATCCTCCAAGGCTCCCTAGTACCCCTGGGGTGAAGTCTGAGCTCCTCGCAACAGCTCTAGGGACCCTGCACAGTCTGGCCCCCATGTTCCCTCCTGTCCCCTTTCTCACCAGCCCTCCCAACCCCATGTCTCCCTCCATCTGATCCCACTGTGCTCCCCTGACTTAAAACATTCTTCCCCCTCTCTCCACCCAGAGTTCAGGTATTAGCTGAGAATCACTGCCTCCAGGGAGTGCCCATTCTGCCTCCCCATACGGCCCCGACTGCCCCTTAGCCTTTCAGCCTCAATCGTGCCCGCTGTGGTTGTGTGGTTTTGGTGTCTGTCTGTCCCTCAGGCTGAGACCCCCAAGGGTGGGTTCCTCGATCTTGAGCTCCACCACTTTCCCCAGTATGCAGCCCAGCACGGGAGGCGCCGGGGAAGTACGTGCTGAATGACCGAATGATACAAATGTGCTCACGTTCATGGCGCTCCTGATGTGTGCCAGGTGTTATGCTTTGCCCTTTGCAAATATCTTGCCGGTGGAACCCCAGAACGGTCCCACGAGGTGGAGAATATGATCCCCCCCTTTATATAGATGTAGAAACTGAGGCCTGTCTCAACTTGTGCAGGCCTCCCAACAACAGTCTCAGGCAGGGTAGGTGTGAGCTACAGCTAGTTGCAGAAGTGAGGCTCTGCTCTTCCACCACAAAACCTGGCACAGGGGCCAGACGGAGACAAATCACCGAGTGAATGAATGAGTCAGAGCAGATTTCAGTCCCTCCAGCCCCAGGCCTGCTCCCTGGTCACCTTGGGCAAGTCCTGCCCAGCTTACGCCCAAGACAGAGTGAGAGAGGGACGGGGCTGGAGGTGGGGCAGGGAGAGAAAGACATGGAGAGACAGCAGGTATGATGGAAGAGAGAGGAGAGGGAAAGGCCAGGCCTGGGGAGGGAAGCAGCCGGGAGGGACCCAGAGAACACAGCTCTGAGCCTAACTTGGGGACCTGCCCTGAGACAGTCACAGGAACATCAGAGTGGGCCCAGGTCTCATGCCTTCTGACTCCCCCATAAGGCAGCCTCTCCCCTCCTTTACCAGACCTGAAGGTCTGAGGCTGGTTGGGAGGGGGCAAGAGAGGTGACACTCAGAGAGAGGGAGAAGCAGGGTAAGGGACCAAGAGACAGCGGGTCAGAGCCCAACAGAAGGGGAGATGTAGAGAGAGGCCTGGGAGGAGCCAGGTGGGTCCATGCCAGAGGAGGCGGGGACAGGGACAGGAGCCTGTGACAGAGCCTGAAAGACAGAGAAAGAATCCCAGGGAAAACTCAGAGACAGAGATGAAATAATGAGACACTGGGAGGGAAAGGACCTGCCCTGAGAGGGAGGCAGACAGCGTGGTGATGGTGGCTCTGGCTCCCTGGCTGCAGCTCTGCCCACCTGAGGGCCACAGGCAGGGATGGAGCTGGAGTAGTTGTCATAGCAACAGGATGCTGCGGCCCTCGCCACTCTGAGGCAGGGTGGAGAGACCTGGGTAGGGTCCCTCTGCTAAGTGGGCTGAGCTGGAATTCCAGCCCGCGGAGCTCTGGGAGTGCAGGGCTTGGAGGAAGGGCTTCTCTGTGTCCATCTCTGTCTCCAGCTGCTCAGGCCCCGCCAGGTCTCTGGGAGCCGTGCTTCTTTAGGAAGAGCGTTGGAAGCCCAGTTTTTCTTCACTCTCCCGGCCCCTCTCTGGGCACAACCTCCATCCTCCCTGAGCAGTCTGCACCCCCCACCTCCCACCGCCCCTGTCCTTTCCCCTCTCCATTCCCATACCTGCCTGGTAGAGAGTGGCGAGTCCCCAGGGCCCAGGGGGAGAAGACAACATGGACCAGGACCCCAGAGACCAACCCCCTTTGCACCCTTCCTTCTTCCTGCCTCATCCCTCCCTTAACACTTCACTCCCTGGTCTTGGGCATCGTCTGCCTCCCCAACTCATGTCACCTCCACAAGAACAGGGCATTTTGCAGCCTCCTTTGCTGCTGTTTCCCTGGCGCCTAGCACAGTGCCTGGCCTCTAGTGGGCATTCAAAACATCTCGTAGGGATGGATGAATAACTAACTGGATGAGGGTGCCCCTCCTGACCCCAGCTCCCCACCCCCACTCCCAGCCTTGGGAGCTCTTCCAGGAACCAGGCCCCTCTGCGATCAAAGCTGGATATCCTGATGGCTGAGAACACAGACCCTGAACTTGGGCCCCAGCGCTGCTCCTTCCTACTGTGAGGCCATGGAATCTCAGTTTCCCCGTTTGTAAGGCCTGTTCAGAGATATAAATATGATCCTGGTCAGGACTCAGAGCACGTAGGCATCCATCAGCAGGAAGCCCAGCTCTGGGACACAGGGACCCTGGACAGAGTTTGCACTTGATTTCCCGAGCTTGTCTTTGTCAATCCGTGGGACACCTCACTTTTCAGCCCTGAGAGGGACCTGGGCTCGGCAGAGCTGGGAGTGGGGAGTGCAGACAACAGGAAGAGGTGCTGGGGGGTACAAGGGAGACTGAGGGGCAGGGCAGGGCGGGGGCGGATTGGGCCCTCCTTGGACTGACCTCCCTCCCAGCACTCAGCTCCCAGGGCTGTGGCTGTTTGTGTCTGTACCTGGGTCCCCCATAGATCTGCAAACCCCCTGAAGACAAGGGCTTAGTCTGACCCATCTCTGTGGCTCCAGGACACAGGACCTGAAAGGCACACAGGGGGGTTCCTGTGGTCCCATGTTACTGCTTCATTTATGTGGGTCATGTCCTTCCAGCCAAAACCTTTTCTGAACTGTTGTCCTCACTGATGGAGTAGCTCATGCTGCCCCACAGTAGGCCATCCACAGACCCCAAGGTGAGAGGTCCCTGGTGTCCTGCACCCCCATCCTCGGCTTCCTGCCGAGGCCGGAAGTGGCTCTAGCACAGCCTGGGGACTGGAACTTCTGCTGCGCCCTTGAGCGTCAGGGCATGAGGCATCTTAGCCACCCCCTTTCTGGGCCTCAGATTCTTCACCTGCCAAATGGGCCCCCAAATCCTCCCTGAGATACTGCTCTTTGATTGGAGGTTTGTTTCCACTCTCCCCCTCACCCGCCCTCCCCTTGACAGTGTCCCCGAGGCTGCTGGTGACTCCCATGACAAAAAGGACACTCCCTCCCCAGCCCCCTGACAAACCAACCACGCCCTCTGGGCTCCAGTGCATGGTGGAGCCCTGGTCCCACACGGGCCCTGGGCCCGGAGGTACCTGCAAGGAATTGAAGCCCACGGTGGCATAGGCCCAGGCCGGGCTGAGGTGCACCAGCATGCTGACCAGCCAGGTCAGGCTCAGGACGGGCAGCAGGACCAACACTGGCTTCACGGTGGCCCCACGGGACAGCAGGCTGGACTGAGGGAGGCCAGGGGGCCAGGGGGCTCCCCACGGGGTTCTGGGGAGGGCAGCCCTTGGAAGGTGCCTGGAGAGGGGTCGGGGCTGCAGACTGGAGACTGAGGCTCAGGACTTAGGTGTAGCTGGAACTTTCGGCTGGACCTGGTGGCCCCTTCTCAGACACCCAGAGTGGCATGAAGTAGGGGTAGTGGCACTGGGGAGATAGGGTCCCAGTCCCAAGCGGGGCTCAAAGGAAGGGAGTGGCAGCTGTCCAGGGGGAGGGCTGAGGCCTGGACAGTGGGTCCAGGGGGCATGGAGTCTGGAAGGGGACCCCTGGGGCTGCCTGGCTTTTCAGGCCCCACTGGCTTGGGCTGCCCTGCCCTTGGCAGAGGGGTGGTGGTGAGGAGGAAGGCTGGGGGGGTGTGCCCGCTCCAGCAGGATACGGTCCTGGAGAGTGAGGGGGATTCTTGGCAGGGGTAGAGACCTAGATTCTCACCCTGAACCTGAACTTCTAGGGACTGCCTGACTTCGGGGTCTCCTCTACCTTGTCCCCACCAGGCCATCAGTGCCTTCTGCAGGTGAGTCCCCAGGACAGTGGCTGGTGTCCACACCCCACGTCATACACAAACAGGCTCAATTACCATCCGCCCAGGTAACACGCGTGGGCACAGACTTCCACACGCCCACACGCATGAGCATGTGTGCACATGCAGCACAGACACACTGCAGACATATGCTCATTTACAGCCTTGCACTCATAAGCACACGTGGCCACACCTGGCTCCCCCCACTTCTTCTTGACTCCCCCAGTCTGGGGCCTCACCACATCTGGATTGGGATCTGCCGCCGCACACAGGGCTGCGAGCTCAGCGTGCGGGCACGGCGGCGGGCCCTGGACACGGTGACAATCACCACACAGACCAGGATGCAGGTATTGGCCTGGAGATCTGGTATCAGTGGGGGCACCCTCCCCCTTCACCGACATATCCCTCCCCTGCAGGGCCCCCAGGCCTGCCTGCTCACGGTCAGCACGGGCCCCACAAAAGCCCAGATGGCGTCTGTGTGCACATTGAGCCGGCAGTGCCCAGTGGCCACGTAGTCATGGGGGGACACGGCCAGGGTGATGGCCACGATGGCCACAGGCACGCCTAGGGGAAGAAGAGGTGAGAGGTGACCTCAGGACCGTGTCTCTCGGGAGCCAGCCCCCGTCCAGAGCTGCATCCTCCAGCTGTCCTATAGTTGTGGGTGTACTGGCAGCACTGGGAGATCCAGGGAGTGGGGTTGGGTGGGCCTGATATTTTGGGTGGCACTGGAGCCCCGAGTAGTTGGGGAGCGGAAGAGCTGAGATTGAGTCGAGGCCTTAGGGCTGAGAATCAACAGAGTTGGAAACTGGCGATTGCCGTGGGGTTAGCTGGCTTCAGATTAGGGAGGCAGTGCCGGGGGCTAGGGAGGCAGTTGAAGTGGAAGAGGATTAAGAATTGGAGCTGGGGGCTTCCCTGGTGGCGCAGTGGTTGAGAGTCCGCCTGCCGATGCAGGGGACATGGATTCGTGCCCTGGTCCGGGAAGATCCCCCGTGCCGCGGAGCGGCTGGGCCTGTGAGCCATGGCCGCTGAGCCTGCGCGTCCCGAGCCTGTGCTCCGCAACGGGAGAGGCCACAACAGTGAGAGGCCCGCGTACCGCAAAAAAAGAATAATAAGAATTGGAGCTGGGTAGAGTTGGAGGTCGACGGAGCTGAGTTTGTGTCAGACACGGGCGCTGGCCACTGGGTGGCGCTGGGTGCCGGTGGAGGAGGGTGTTGGGCGGTGAGTGTTGGACATAACAGAGGCCACGCGAGGCAGGGTGGAGGGGAACAGAGGAAGAGTGGGGAGCAGAGGGCCCTCACCCCAGCCTGTGGCGTAGCAGAGCGGCTTCCTGGGGCCCAGGCGCATGCGCACAGCCACCACCTTGCTGCACAGCGGCGGCCCTTCCGCCAACATCCAGGAGAAGACGACCAAAAAGAGGAGGTGCGTCACTGCCGTGACGGCCACACACGCCACTTGTGTGGGAGGGTGGGGGCTCCCCACGGAGGCCGGTCATGGGTGCGGTCCACCCTGGGTCCCCTGTCCGTGCCTGGCGTTGCCAGCCCAAAGCAGTATGAGCGGGTAGGGCCTCGGGGCAGCGCCCTGGGCCCAGCTCCAACATTCAGGGTCTTTCCTCTCTAGGCCGTACTCCTCCCCGGAAATGGAGCCAAGTGAAGATATGGGGGGCAACCTAGAAAACGCTGAAGGTGCTTTCCCAGGCCCCCCTGAGCTCACAAGCGCACCCGCTGGCCGCCCACCTTGTTGGCCTTTGCCCACTCGTTGGCCACGAGGAAGCCCTTGGCGGAAGCCAGGGAGAAGGTGAGGTTCTTGTGGACTGTGGCTCGTTCTGACTGGGGGACCCTGGACAGGCAGAGGAGTTGGTTAGCAAGGACCCCCCACCACCACCTGCGTCCCGGTGAATCGACCAGTGAAGGAGGAAAGGGCGGCTCCACAGGGGCTTCTCGGACCGAGGATGGACACCCACCTGAGGAGGGACGTGGAGGCCCACGAGGGGAGGGGCGGGGCGGGCCCAGGGTGCCAGGCAAAGTGGTGAGCTTGCCTCACCCGGCCGCCAGGAAGAGCAAGAAGGTGGTGGCGAGGGCACAGGACACACCGCAGCCCACAGACGAGAGCGTCCTCAGCAGGGACCCCCCCCAGTCGGGGCCCCTCTGTGGGAGGGACAGAGACCCCGGATGACAGCAGCCCCACCACCGCCCTGGCCCGGCGGGACACTCGCCCGCACCCCGCACCCCCCACCCCCTGGCAGCTCCCAGGCTCCTCAACCGCCTTCTCTGCCGTGAAGCAGGGATGGCCAGGCCTGCACACAGCAACTTGATAATGAGCATTTGCATGTCCTCTCCTGCTGGATAGGGGCCCAGCTTTCACGGACTCCTCAGATACCGAGAAGCACTAGACTGTAAGTGACCACCGACATGCCCATGGGGAGGAGGGGTGGCATGTGACAACCACCCACTGAGGGGGAACAGGGAGCTGGCACGGATTACTCACAATGTGTCCAATGTCCACACTCTGTTTTTACAGGAAAAATGCATTCGGTAGCATGTTTTTCAAGCGTGCTCCCGAACAGGCCAAGTGACCCCAGCATTCCTGGGCTCAGGCACCGTCTCACTCAACCTGAGTCCCCTTCTGGTCCAGCGAGCCCACCTTGCTTGGCCTCCTCCTGGAATTTGGCTTCCCCCCAAGGTTGTAAATGCTAATGCCTCTCAGGGGCCTGTCTTTAGTCACGACTCATTTTACTTCTAACCTCACCTTGGCCATGGCTTTACCTACTGGCTCTTGGGGCCAGCTGAGACCCCTCCCGCCCGGAGCACCGGACCACAGACCCCACAGACCTGCAAACCAATTGCCCACCTGTGCCTCCTGAGACGAGTCCCTCATCTCCCGGTGGCCCAGGTCACCCCTCCTCCTCAGCCAGTCTTCCTCATCTCCCCACTGCTCCCTGGCCCAGGGCCCCTCCCCTCTCCTAGGCCAGGCCCGCAGCCCCCGAACTGCTTTTCCCCCCAGGCCCCCACCTCCCCGCACCCCCGG
>NW_020175018.1:9751341-9792760 GCF_003031525.2 Neophocaena asiaeorientalis asiaeorientalis | reverse complement strand
GTCCTCCCTCATGTAAATCTAACGCCTGCTTCACACTCTTCCACATCTGCCCTCTGCAACAGGACCACGATCCAAGTGCGTGGGCCTGGCCTTCCAGGCCTGTGCCATCTGACCCATGCCTACCTTGTTCACTGCCATCCCCTGACCCCGGGCATCGCACTGGAAGCCCCAGACACATTGCAGTTCTAGAACGTAACTCGTCTGCCATTTCTAGCCTCCTTGCCTTTGCTCAGATGGCCCTCTGCTTGGAATGCCTTTCTGTTCAATTCCTGTGCATCCTTTAAAACTTGGTTCTGACATCACCTTCCCCTGCTCCCCTGCCCCCTCCCCGGTACTCACCTGGACGTCGTACACCTGCAACAGGACGGCGCTGTGGTTGCAGAAGCAGGCGGTTGAGTCCTGGTACAGAGCAGTCACGGAGCAGCCAGTGGTGGCCCAGGAGCCCCCTGAGTCTGGGCTTGGGGTGAATAGTGAACAGAGGGCTCTTGAGATGGGCTGGACATGGGGCTGGGGGACAGGTGGCAAGCAGGGGAAAGCCTCTCCCTAAAGCCTGGGGTCCCTCAGTGCCCTGCCTCTAACCAGCTATGTGACCTTGGCCAAGTCACGGCCCCTCCCTGGGTCTCAGTTTTTCATCTGTAAAATGTACTTTTCTCAGGAATGGTAGGAGGATGGGGATGATACCAATGATCACCATTGATTAACTGCGTTAATTACTAAGCAACAGTGATTGATGTTCATTCCCTCATCAACTCTAACACCCATTCCACAGATGAGTCTCTTCCTAGGTACCCCACAGAGTAGGCTTGCATATCTACTATGATAGGGAGCTCACTACCTCCTGGGTAACAGGCTCTCCTGCCCCAGCTTGTCCCCAGTTGAGTGGGGCTTGGAACCACCCCTGCAAGGAAGTTGGTGAGTGGAGGCCAAAAACATGCTTGAGTCCTGTCTCATCCTCAAGTAGAACGGACGTTTTTTTTTTTAATTTTTAATTTTTATTTTTTGGGCCATACTGCAGGGTATGCGGATCTTAGTTCCCCAACCAGGGATGGAACCTGGCTCCCTGAAGTGGAAGCACAGCTCTTAACCTCTGGACCACCAGGTAAGTCCCTGGATGTCTTTTTTTTTTCAAGTGCCTTATTTAAAGAACTTGGGGGACTTCCTTGGTGGTCCAGTGGTAGAGAATCAGCCTTACAACACATGGGACGCAGGTTTGATCCCCAGTCAGGGAACTAAGATCCCACATGCTGCGGGGCAACTAAGCCCGTGTGCCACAACTACTGAGCTTGTGTGCCTCGGCTAGAGAGCCCATGTGCCGCAAACTACAGAGCCCACGCCCTCTGGAGCCTGAGCACCACAACTAGAGAAGAGAAAACCCGCACGCCACAACTAGAGAGAAGCCCACACACCACAACAACGATCCCGCATGCCTCAACTAAGACCCGACACAGCCAAAAATAAATAAAATTTAAAAATTAAAAAAAATAATAAAGAACTTGGAAACTCACCCGATGCTGAAGTTCCAGAAAGCACAGACAGGATCCACCAGCTTCGGAGGGAAGGCCTAAGGGCAGCCAACAGGGACAGGGCAGGTGTGTGAGCACATGTGGGCAAGGAGAGAGGCCAGACGATGCAGGGGGATGTGGAGGCCTCCTGTGTTTGAGGGACCAGGGGGTTGCCCAGCATGGGTCGTGGGTGCAGGGACTGGAGAAGAATGCCGGCAGGGCGGCAGAAGGAAGGTGACGTGAGTAGAGTTTCAGGTTGGCATTATGGTTAATATCGAAATCCTAGGAACAAGCTAACAAGCTAACAAACCACTGTGAGTCTTCCCTTCAGGATGCTCTGCCTAGTAAGAACACACAGGTCTCTATCTACTGTTGGGGAAAGAGCTCGCTATATATATATTTTTAACATCTTTATTGGAGTATAATTGCTTCACAATGGTGTGTTAGCTTCTGTTGTTTAACAAAGTGAATCAGCTATACGTATACATATATCCCCATATCTCCTCCCTCTTGCGTCTGCCTCCCACCCTCCCTATCCCACCCCTCTAGGTCGTCACAGAGCACCGAGCTGATCTCCCTGTGCTATGTGGCTGCTTCCCACTAGCTAGCTATTTTACATTTGGTAGTGTATATATGTCCATGCCACTCTCTTACTTCGTCCCAGCTTACCCTTCCCCCTCCCCGTGTCCTCAAGTCCATTCTCTATGTCTGCGTGTTTACTCCTGTCTTGCCCCTAGGTTCTTCAGAACCATTTTGTTGTTGTTTTTTAGATTCCATATATATGTGTTAGCATATGGTATTTGTTTTTCTCTTTCTGACTTACTTCACTCTGTATGACAGACTGTAGGTCCATCCACCTCACTACAAATAACTCAGTTTCTTTGCTTTTTATGGCTGAGTAGTATTCCATTGTATATATGTGCCACATCTTCTTTATCCATTCATCTGTCGATGGACACTTAGGTTGCTTCCATGTCATGGCTACTGTAAATAGAGCTGCAATGAACATTATGGTACATGACTCTTTTTAAATTATGGTTTTCTCAGGGTATATGCCCAGTAGTGGGATTGCTGGGTCGTATGGTAGTTCTATTTTTAGTGTTTTAAGGAACCTCCATACTGTTCTCCACAGTGGCTGTATCAGTTTACATTCCCACCAACAGTGCAAGAGGGTTCCCTTTTCTCCACACCCGCTCCAGCATCGCCATATGTGTTTCAGTACAGGAAAAAGCTGCCTGACATTCTGCATAGTAGGAGCCCATTTACGGTTAAAAGAAAAATAAGGTTCTATGTAATTGTGAAAACACATGCACAAAAGGTCAGGAATCAGACACACAGCCAACTTAACAATAGTTAGGTCTCAGTTTGAATGTGTTATAATGAACATGTTAGTTCTTTTGTAATGAACAATGACAACACTATGGACTGTATAAGATGTCATCAAGCAGAAAGAAGACATCAGGTGGCAGGTGGTACCTGTCCCAGACCAAGCAGGGAGGCAGCCTGAGCTCAGGACTTGGGCTATTTGTCCCGACTGGGGAGGGTAACAGCAACATCACCTCACTAGAATATGATACTTCGTGTTTTGCAAAGTACTTTCATGTCCTTTATTGTTGTTGATATTCATAGCAACCTAGGGGACAGGTATAAATTTATGTAATTTCAGATGAGGAAGGTGAGCCTCAGAGAGGGGAATTAATCTCTTCGAGGTCACACAGCAGAGAGCTTAGACTGGGTTGTGACTTGGTCGACTCCATGCTCCTCCCACACTCAGTGACGTTGCCTCCAGAGAACATATTATTCCTTGGGTTGGCTGAATTATTACCACATGTATTCATTCACTCATAATATTTTTCCTGGGTCTCAGGTACTATGTTAGGTGCTGGAACACAAAGAAAACCTGCTGTTTGCTTTTAAAATGGATGATTGTTACACCACTGGTAGCATTTTCAAGTGGTACAAACTGAAATATCAGTGCAGCTTATGCACTCAAAAGCCACAAAACTATTGGTGTCCAGTATGGTGTCCAGTAGTTCCATACCTGGCCATATATCCCCAGGAGACAGTCACCAGAATCAAAACATATTATAAGTGAGGATTTTTACAGGGTTAGGCAGGGTTAATTGTAATAGAAAAAACTCTGCAGATACTCTGGATGCATGGAGGGGAAGGGGTCAAGTTCATTTTGGACCATCCCCTGGGAAGGGGGTGCGCGGTTCTGGACTTGGCCGCAGTCAAGGCCTACGCATTGCTAGGATCAAGCAGCAGGTGAGAAAGGACAGGATGGCAGAGGGACATCTGTGACAGAGACAATGCAGAAAACACCTGTGGGGAAAATGAAAAACACAAATGTTTACATGGCTCAGCTGAAAGCGCAAGGGCTTTGATTTTGCAAAAGGGAAAAAATATATATATATAGTATTATGTACCCAGAAAAAGGCTGAAGGGAAACACATGGAAAAGTTTAGGGCAGCTATCTCTGGGTAATAGGATTTGTCTTCTTTATCCTTTTCTACATTTTCCAAATTTGCCACAATGAGCAATCCCTTACTTTTATTTATTTTTCATTTTAATGTATTTTAATTCATATAATTAATATCTAAATACAATCTCAGAAGTTAGTTGTTTGAAAATATAAACAAAATTGGTAAACTTCTAGCTAAACTGATCAAGAATGAAAAGGCAAACATCATTATAAATCCTACACATGTTAAAAGGATAATAAGTGACTATTATGAACAACTTTCTGCTAGAATTGAACAACCTAGATGAAAGGAACAATTTCCTTAAAGGGCACAAATTACTAAAACCATCTCAAGAAGAAATAAAGCACCCCAAACAATCCTATATCAGTTTAAGAAATAACTCATACTTTAAAAACTCCCCACAAAGAAAACACCAGGCCCAAAAGACTTCACTGGTCTTCACTGGCCTATCAAGCATTTAAGGAAGAAATAATACCAATTCTGCAAAACTCTCTTAGGAAACAGAGGAGGAGAGAACTCCCAACACATTTTATGAGGTTAGGATTAACCTGACACCAAAACCAGAGGAAGACAGTATAAGAAAACTACAGAACATATTACATATTCAAGAATATAAACAAAAATCTTTAACAAATATTAGCAAATTGAATCCAGCAATATATACAAAGGATAATACACCATAACCAAGTGGGGTTTATCCCAGGAATCCAAGGCTGGTTTGACATTTGAAAATCAATCAATGCAATTTACTATATTAACAGAATAAAAGAGAAAACCATATGATCCTATCAATGTGGAAGAAACATTTGGCAAAATTCAATAGCCATTCATGATAAAAATTCTCAGCAAAGCAGGAAGAAAAGAGAACTTAATCTGACAAGGGGCATCTACAAAAAGCCCACAGCTAGCATCACATTTAATGGTTCAAGACTGAATACTCTCCCCCCTAAAGTTAGGAACAAGACAAAGCTATTTGGTCTCATCACTCCTATTTAATGCTGAACTAGAGGTCCTAGCCACTGCACCAAGGAAGGAAAATCAGAAAAAAAAAAAAAAAAAAAGACATGGATTGGAAAGGAGAAAACAAAACTCTTCATTTGCAGACAACATGATCAGGGATGTAGAAGATCCTAAGAACTCTATAAGAGAGCTACCAGAAGTACTAAGTGAGTCTAACAGGGCTGCAGGACACAATCTCATTATATAAAAATCAATTGTATTACTATATACTTGCAATGAACAATTTAAAATTGAATTAAGAAAATAATACCATTTACAGAAAAGGGTATATCTAACAAAATACCTTCAAGACCTGTACCCTGACAACTGTATATCACTGCTGAGAGAAATTTAAGAAAACCTAAATAAACGTAGGGATATACCTTGATTAAGGATTGGAAGCTTCATTGTTAAGATGCCAGTTCATCATCTTATTTCAATTTGAGAGATTTAATGCAATCCCAATCAAAATCCCAGCAGGTGTTTCCATAGACATTAACAAGCTGATTCTAGAATTTATATGGCAATGTGAACACCCTAGGCTAGCCAAAGCAATTTTGAAAAGGAAGAACAATGTTGGAGGACTTAACAACCTGATTTCAAGGCTTACCATACAGATACATTAATCACAACACTATAGGGTTAGTGTATAGATCTCTGGAACAGAATAGAGAGCCCAGAAACAGACTTACACATATATGGACAATTGATTTTCAACAAAGGTGATAATTCCATGGGAGAAAGAATAATCTTTTCAACAAATGATATTGGAATGGGATGTCTATATGGAAAAATAATGAACTTCAACCCCTACCCAACATAATACACATAAATGAATTGAAATAAATCATAGACATAAATGTAAAGGTTAAATGATAAACTTCTCTGAGAATATCTTTGTGACCTTGGGATAAGCAAGATTTCCTAGATAGGATGCAAAAAGCATAAACCATGCAGGATAAAAACTGATAAACCAGACTTGATCACATTCAAAACTTATCTTCCAAAGACACTGTCAAGAAAGTGAAAAACAATCCAGAGACTAGAAGATATTATTCAGAAAACATATAGCTGACAAAGGACTTGTATTCAAAATACATAAAGAATTCTTACAATTCAATGATAACACAAATAATTTAAAAATTGGGGAAGAACAAAGCAGGAGGCATCATGCTTACTGATTTCAAACTATATCACAAAGCTATAGAAGTTAAAACAGTATGGTATTGGCATTAAAAACATACACATAGATCAATGGAACAGAATAGAGAGCCCAGAAATAAACCTATGCATATATGGTCAATTAATTTATGGCAAAGGAGGCAAGAACATACAACGGGGAAAGAACAGTCTCTTTGATAAATGATGTTGGGAAAACTGGACAGCCGCAGGCAAAAGAATGAAACTTGACTACCATCTTACACCATACACAAAAATTAACTCAATATGGACTAAAGATTTGAACTTAAGGTCTGAAACCATAAAAATTTTAGAAGAAAATATAGGTGGTAAGCTCCTTGACATAGTAGAAACAAACAAACAAACAAAACAAAAAACCCAAACCATCCCATTAAAAAATGGGCAGAAGATGTGAATAGGTATTTCTCCAAAGAAGACATACAAATGGCCAACCGGTACATGAAAAGATGCTCAGCATCACTAAACATCAGAGAAATGCAAATCAAAACCACAGTGAGATATTACCTCACACCTGTTAGGATGGTTATTATCAAAAAGACAAGAAATAACAAGTGTTGGAGAGGATGTGGGGAAATGGGGACCCTCATACACTGTTGGTAGGAATGTAAGTTGGTGCAGCCGCTATGGAAAACAGTATGGAGGTTCCTCCAAAAATTAAAAATAGAATAAAAATTAAAAATGCGATCCAGAAATTCCACTTCTAGGTATCTATCTAAAGAAAATGAAAATACTAACTCAGAAAAGATATATGCACCCCCATGTTCATGGCTATTTACAATAGCAAAGATATGGAAGCAACCTAAGTGTCCACTGATGAATGCATGGATAAAGAAATTGTGGTGTATAATAACGGAATGTTACTCAGCCATAAAAAGAATGAAATCTTGCCATTTGCAACAACGTGGATGGAGCTCAATGGCATTATGCTAAGTGAAATAAGTCAGAGAAAGAAAAATACTGTATGATCTCACTTATATGGGGACTCTAAAAAAAAAAATCAAGCTCATAAATGCAGAGAAGAGATTGGTGGTTGCCAGTGGTGGTGGGGCAGGGGCAGGGAGAAAAAGAGTGAGGGGAGTACAAAGATAAAATTTAAAAAGAGAGGATCTATATGGCTTATGTGTAGAAATCTCAGTAATCAGAAAAGCAAACAGCAGACTAATGCAAAATTTTGGGAAAAAAATAATAAAGAGCATTTCCTATTAAAAAAAAACCAGTGGCTCATCTTGAAATTTATTTAATTAAAAAAATGAAAATTGGGGAAAAGATTTGAACTTATATTTAACAAAGGAAGATATATGAATGCGCAATAAGTGTAGAAAACGATGCTCAAAATCATTGGTCTTGAAGGAATTGCAACTTAGAACCACAATGAGACATCAGTACACAACCATTATAATGAACAATATTAAAAAGGCAGTTAAGGATGTTAGCAAAGGTATGGAACACTGCAATGCTCACACACGGCTAGTGGGAATGTAAGATAGTACACGACTTTGGAAAACAGTTGGACAGTCTCTTAGGAAGTTAATGTATACATATATTTATCATACAACCCAGAAAGTCCCCTTTTAGGTATTCACCCAGTAGAAAGAAATCATATGTCCACAAAAATGCTGTATATGAGTGTTCATAGTGGATCTATTCATAGCAGCTCAAACTGGAGACAACTCAAATCTCCATCAACAAGTAAATGGAGAGTCTTCCCTGGTGTCACAGTGGTTAAGAATCCACCTGCCAATGCATGGGACATGGGTTGGAGCCCTGGTCAGGGAAGATCCCACATGCCGCAGACTCACTAAGCCCATGCCTGAGCTCTAGAGACCGTGAGCCACAACTACTGAGCCCGTGCGCCACAGCTACTGAAGCCTGCGCACCTAGAGCCCATGCTCCACAACAAGAGAAGCCACCACAATGAGAAGCCCGCACAATGCAAGGAAGAGTAGCCCCCGCTCGCCACAACTAGGGAACTCTCGCAAGCAGCAACAAAGACCCAACGCAGCCAGTAAATAAATAAAATAAAATAAATTAATAAAAAAACAAGTAAAAGGAAAAACAAATTATGGTCTATCCATATAACGGAGTTCTACACAGCACTAATGAGGAGTGAATTACTGAAACAGGCAACAACGTAGATGATACTCAAAAATACCACCTGAGCAAAAGAAGCCAGACCATGGCACACACTGTATGGTTCCATTTATATGAAGCTTTAGGAAAGACAGACAATCTAGAGTCACAGAAAACAGAGCAGTGATTTCCTGGGTCAGAGTGGGGAAGGCTGACGGGGAAGGGGCATGAAGAAGCCTTTTGGGAAGGTGGAAAAGTTCTATA
Organism: Neophocaena asiaeorientalis asiaeorientalis; assembly: GCF_003031525.2. Classification (NCBI taxonomy): domain Eukaryota; kingdom Metazoa; phylum Chordata; class Mammalia; order Artiodactyla; family Phocoenidae; genus Neophocaena; species Neophocaena asiaeorientalis. The sequence continues at coordinate 9,784,239 of NW_020175018.1, read as the reverse complement.
TCTTGATTGGGGCAGTGATACATGAGTATATACACTGGTCAAAATTCATCAAGGTATACACTTAAAATGGATGTTTTAGTATATGTAGATTTATATACCTTAATGAATTGATTTTTAAGAAGTCTTGAGATGATATACAAAAGATATAAGCTGTGGGGGCTGTGTGTGTGTGTGGGATTGGTGTTTTTGAGCAAAGGAGACTTTAGCTTTCTCTGAAATGCTCTAAAGCTTCAAAAGCGAGAAGGAATTTGTGTATTACATATAATGAAATAAATGATGTATCTTGGTGATCTTTTCTTGTCAATTTACAGCAAAATACCTCATTCTTTACATAACCTCAGCTGATATTCCATTTTATAGCTCTATAAGGCTAAGTAATCCCCTATTGATGGACAGTTAGGTTATTTTTATGCTTATGAAGCATACTGCAGTGCAGGTCTCTCATATCTCCCTGTATTATCTGATGGGAACCACCAGTTTTTCAAGTCATGCAGACCTATAATGAGATCCCAGCTCTGCCACTTATAAGCTGGTGCCAGGCACAGCGCCTCTTGCAAGCTCACTTTTGTGGAACGGGCAGTTGGAAGATTAAATGAACGCTGCTTATTTAAGGCACCCGCCTTAACTAGTGCACTACTGCCCTTCCCCCTCTCTCGAGGACAATGGGACGGCTTGTGGCTGAGCATTTCTCTTGAACATTTTAGACCTCGGTTGTCCAGTGAACATCCAAATACTGGGATGTAGCGGGGGGCACCAAGCCAGGATAACTGTACCAGGTGGCTGTTTCCCCCAAGCATCGCCCAGTACCTGCGCCCAGTGTTGCAGGTGAAAGGTCACAGCCGTGTTGGCCTCCCCGGTTTCATCCCACACCTCAGATGAGATGATTGCTGACCCCACCTGGGTGCTTAGGAACCTGTGGAGAGAAAGGGAGCTTTTAAGGGCACCAGGTATCTGTGGGGGAGAGGTCATACATGGCTGGGGTCATGTCACCCACGCCCCTGCAGAACAGATGATACCCTCTGTGGAAAAGTCCTGTGCTGGGAATTAGGGCAGCTGGGTTCCATTCTTTCTGGTAATTTGAGTAAGCCCTGTTCCCTCCCTGAGAGTCAGCACTGAAGCCAGGACCCCAGGCAGGAGCTGAGCCATGTTCCCACCAGCCCATCTTTGTCAGGCCCAGAAATCTGTGTGTGTCAGGGGGGAGCAGGTTTGGCCCTGGGCTGCCAAGGGCAGATATGCCTAACAGAATGGGGGCTCTGGGAGGGGATGGAGACCTAGCCTTCCCTGGTGAGGGAATCCAGGCCCTCAGCTGCCTGCTGGGTGGGACCCACTCACCTCTGCATTCTGCTTGCCTCTTCAGAGGTGTCAGGGGCCTGGGGCTCTTGGCCAGGGGCCCCCAGGGTGTACTGGAAGACACTTGAGCTGAACCAGCTGTGGATCATTGTGACTCCAGAGAGGCCTGGATGAATAGAAGGAGGCCTAAGACCCGCCCAGTGACTGAGCAAGCACCACAGGTTGGTCCTGAGGGAAATGCTCTGCCCATCTTACACATAGGGAAACTGAGTCTCATATAGGTTAAATGACTTCCAGAAGATCACACAGCTAATAAGTGGCAGAGTCAGAATTTCAACCAGCCATAGTTGATGTGCTTAGCCTGCCGGCTCCAAAGCCCTTTGCCCCTTATCCTAATCCTCCACCCCTGGGTGGCACCGAGGGAAAATGTGTGGTTGAGGGGAGGAGACTAAGTGAACACTTACCATGCGGTCGGCGCTTTAAGCTTATAACAACCCGAGGCCAATACTAGTAATACAGTTTTACAGATGAGGAGGCAGTTTTGAAAGGTGAGGTGACTTATTCAAAATAGCAGAGCTAGCAGCTGTGAGGGCTGAGGTTTGACCCAGACCCCAACAGGACCCCACCACCCCTCTCCCTCACCCACCTTTCCTGAGGAGCCGCCTCACTTCAGCAGCAGGGATGAGGATGTGGCCAGGCCCCTCTGGATGGCCACCAGGCATCGTGAACACTTGGCCCTCCGTGCTGGTCTCCCTTAAGCGTAGGCTCCGCAACTCCAGGCCTGGGAGCAAATGGGGCTCAGGGGCTGGGCCTCAGGAGGGAGGTCTTTCTGCTGGGCTGGCCGTGCTGGCAGGGTCTGCTTCCCCTCTCCCTGCCACACACCTAGGAGGCCACCATTCCTGCACAGAGAGGTTCAGCAGCTTACCCTAGGTAAGTCTGACTTCTCCAAGTCAGGGAGAGGGGGTCACTGAGAAGGGGGTCTCTGGGGGGATGGGACATGAATATTAATGAGCTGCCAGAAGCCACTGGGCACCTGAAGGACCCAAGTTCTGCCTGAAGTTCCACCATAAGTGCTACCCCACTCAATCTACAAACACTCACTGAGTGTGCCCTTGGGTCTGAACCTGAGATGCAGAAATGACTCAGAAATAGCCCTGGCACTCAGGTGCTATTATGTAATTACCATAAAGGCGATAAAAGATATGTTCAAAACACTGGGGTAACAGAGGAGAGAGGAACTGTCGGGAGAGAGCTAGAACTGGGGAGGCTTCCTAGCAGAGCTGGTGCTCAAGCAGGGTTCTGAAGGATGTATGTGAGTTTGCTAGGAGACCAAGAGAGAAAGAGTATTCTGGATGAAGGGTACAGCATGGACAAAGGCAGGAAAGAGAATGGAGTATCTGTGGGAGTCCGAGGACTCCCAGTGACCAGGGCTGAGGAGGATGTGTGAGTCCAGGCCCCACCCGGAGCCCAGATGTGTGGGACGGGTGGTGGGCAGGCTCACCGGCATGGTGGTGCTGGATGTGCGTTCGGGGCCGCTCAGAGGTCAGCATGGTGCTCAGCAGGGGCGCCAGGCACTGCTTGCTCGCCACCAGGGCCTTGGGTCCGCCCACCACCTGGGAGGAGGCCGCAACTCAGCCCTCTCTCAGACGCCACGCCCCACAGCTGCCTGCCCTGACCACTGCGGTTAACAGGATCTCAATGATCTGTGAGGTGGCCTGCAGGCTCCAGACCCTCAGTGGCTCTGCAGGGCCTCCAGGATCAAGTCCTGGCTCCTCAGACTGACACTTGAGGCCCTGCCTGGTGAGCCGTCTCCGGCTTCTCCAATGCTCTCCTAAGCCACGTCATCCTCTAGTCAAGCTGAAGGCCTCACAGTGCTCTCTGCCTGCTGGCAGGTTGCTTGCCAACCAGGGTGCACTCTGAAGGCAGGGCCGTGCCTCCTGCTTCTTTGGTCTGGCTCAGTGTTAGATCTCTAACAGGTGCTCAAGTTTTAGGTTCCAAAAAGGAAACCACGCGGGGTGAGGACAGAACGGGGAGGGGGAACATGCACTAATGGGACGCCTCCTCTGTGGTGGGCAAGTCACCTGATAGACGCCTACTCCTCTCCATTGCCTAAGCAAGGCAGGTATGATCACCCCCATTTTCCAGGGAAGAAATCTGAGGTTCACAGTCCAGTTTTCCCCAGTCTGCCATGGTGTCTCAGATCCCCAGTAAAATGTGGGTTTACACATCCCCTAGGATGGGGAGTATCACCTGGACAGGTGAACGTTCCACTGAACCAGCCTCCTGTGTTGTGCCATCCCCACCCCACCCCCAAGCCCAGTTTTGAATTCTGTCCTGAAGTCACAGGGGGACCATGTCTGCCTCTTAAGCCCCAGAGCTTTTCAGGCAATGTTCATGACCCCTCGTTTTCTCCCTCTCTGGGCTGATGACTCCCAGGCCTACAGCCACTTCTGCCACGATGAGATTTCCAACACCCTCACCATCTGTCTCTTCTGTTCTCCATGGCTGAACACTCAGCAGAGAGGACCTCCTGCTTACGGTGGTCAGTGGACTGTTGGATATGGGAGGCCCTTATTGACTAGTGGCTCTTAATTTTTAACTGCAGAAGTTGTTCAAGAGCAGTTGTATGTGGAAATTCAACTTATAAAACAGAAGAAGGGCTTCTCCTGATGGATGGAGAGATGGAGTTCAGAGATGGGTGCTGACTCGCCCGTGGCTACACAGTCGGTGGCAAGGTAGGAACCAGAGCCCAGGCCCCTGCCCCACCGAGCCCTGCCAGCCTCACCTCACTGACTGACAGCCACGTACCAGCCAGCTGCTCCTCCAGGACCAGGCTGGCCACAGACATGACGGCCTGGCCCAGCTGCTCCCAGGGCCGAGTCATGGGCTCTGGCTCCCATGTCCCAAGGGCTGCCACACTTTTCAGGAAGTGCATGACAGCCAGCAGCGCAGCTGGCCCCAGTGGAGCTGTCTCCTTTGTCAGGACTCTCTCCAGGATTCCCAGGAAGCTGGAGGCCTCGGCCAGGGACAGGCCTCTGTGGGCTTCAGAGAGAGAGGGTCAGGGAGGAGCTGTGGAGCAGAAGAGCTGCTGACTGCTGGTCTATCTCAAGGGGACCCCCGCAAGGGGCTGTACTTGGCCTCTGCCAGTCTTCTTGGGGGGTGTGGGTCTAACTAGTCACAAGCCCCCAGCTCTCAGAGGCTCCAGAATAGGGGGCATGAACAACCTTAATTCCTGCACACACATTAGGTGGGTGTTCCCTTTACAGGTGAGGACACTGAGGTGCAGGGATGCCACCCACAGTGCCCCCAGACTCTCCAGCCCCCTGGGAGGGGGCTCACCACAATGGCATTGGCCAAGGCATTGACTTGGCTGATAACATCCTGGCCAGACCATGACTGGGCGTCCTGCAGCTGCTGGTAGGTCTCTGCAAAGGAGTGGGTGCCAGACTGAGCCCTGGGCAACATCCTCCGCAGAGGTGCCCCATCCCCCTGTGCCGCTCGGGGAAGAAGCGCACACTGACGGCTGTGTGTCTGGAGCCTTAGGTGTCCTGGATGGGGAAACAAGCAAAGAACGGCAAAATCGCCTGCTCGAGGTGACTCCCACACAGCTGGGATTCACCCCCAGTTCCGTATGGCCCCATTGTCTGTGGTCTAGACTCCGTGGAGGCCCCCGAAACTCTGAGAAGATTCTGAATTCCCAGGCTGTGCCAACTGCTCCCCCTCAGTCTACACTGGTCCATACCCAGCGTCCCCTTCAGCAGAGCCCAAGGCACAGCCGGACAGGGCGCACCTGTCCAGTAGCAGCAGAGGAAGGGCAGAGGCTGCAGGCAAAACAAAAAGCCCTCGGTGCGGGGTCCAGGGTCCTACGTAGGGCATTACTCTGAGGGCACTGGCCAGGGTGGGAGAGATGTCAGGGCCGCATCCTGGCTTCCCATCGGTCGCTGTGACCCACAGCCCGTTCGGGCCTTGAAGGCGCCTGCACACTTGAGGGGGCGCCAGGACGCGCGGTCCCGGAGTTAGGGGGCGGCGTGGGAACCTGGGAGAGAAGTGCTGCAGCCAACACTGGGAGGAGCAAGGTCGCCAGGGGGCGAGCCAATTCAGGCTGCTAGGACTGGGCGGACACCCGAGGTACTGGAGGCCTGGAGAGGGCGTGGCCAGCGGTGGGCGTGGCCCAGTGGGCAAGAGGTGGGCTGGGTCCCCCAGTCGGAAGGGAAGCGGATGGGAGCCAGGAGGTTGGGGGTGGAGCCAAAAGGTGGGCGGGGCCTGACAAACAGGAGGCTGGGCGGGCCATACCCAGACAGAGAAGGTGCACCCGCACCGGCGGTAGCAGCGAGGGAGTGACGTCCAGGGCGCCCAGATCCCAGCGGAAGAGCAGGCCGCCGGGGGTACGGCGCGCAGGCCCGTGCCCGGTGCAGCTGCGCGGGGCTCAGCGCCCGGGCCCACAGATGGAAGTCGGTGAGGTTGCCGCTGAAGGCGTCACGCGCCTAGAAGCCGCCGCCCAGAGAATCCTGGTCCTGGCCCAAAACGGGGATGCCGCCAGGTGGCAGTGGGTGGCTCGCGCCCAGGCCCCGCGCCCCAGCTCGTCGCCGCCCGTCGGCAAACAGCGCCCAGCGCCCGCCGAGCTGCTCCCACGTGGCGCGCACGTGGTGCCAGCGGCCATGCGCGCGAAAGGCAGCGCGGAAAGGCGCGTGGTGCTCGCGCACCGCGAGCGCCGCGTGCACGGCGCCGCCCGGCTCGGCGAAGGCGCGCAGCTGCAGCGCGTTGGCCAGCGCGGGTACAGCCAGGGAGAAGAGTGCGGCCGCGTCGGATGAAGCGGCGTTCCACTGCACGTGCACGCACGCTGTCAGCGCCCCGAGCGCCGGCAGAGGCGTCCAGAGCCACGCCGCTTGGACCGCGGTCCTCTCGCCGAACGTTAGTGCGGCCGCGGTGTGCGCGCCTCCGGGGACACACGGGCGTCGACCTCAGTTTCCCCAGCTGCGCACACCGTCCTGCTTCTGACGGCCCTTTGGCGCAGCTGTAGGGCCCCTTCTGGGCTTCTGGTTACACCCTCCCCCTGGAAGGAAGAAATGGGGTTCCAGTGCCCGTGCCCAGGGGTCAACCCTCTACTTTCAGTCCAGGACAAGGGAACCTGAGATGCGATGTGGACTTCCTCTGGGCTCAATCCACAAGGACTGTCACGGTGGGCTGCCATCTCTAGGTCACCAAAGCCCCCTCCCCCCAGCCCCCACTTCCCAGGCCCCGGCCCACACTCATGCCTCTGCGGGGGTCTTTGCAGAGGGGCCTCTCTTTTGCCCACCCAGATGGGGTCAGGCAGCCGTGGAGCGAGGACCGCATCTGGGTGCTGCAGTACTACGTGGCCAAACCGCTGCTCACAGGACTCTTGGGGCTGCCACCAGCTCAGCCGCTGCCCTGGGAACTTGCATACCTCATCTGCGGTCTCCACTACCTCTCCAGGGGCCACTGGAGCTGCAGGGCGAGAGGAGGGTCAATGTGGGAGAAGTGTGTGGGCATCTGACCCTTGCAGGGTGAGTAGGGTAGGCAGGGCCAAGGACCCTGAGCTTGGAGTCATTTGGGGCTGGATGGGGCTGAACCCTAGCCATGCTCTACGACCTAGCAAGTTTTGTCCCCTTGCTGAGCCTGTTTTGTCATCTGTATAGTGGCAGGAATGAGATGGGCATGAGTGATGCTTTCAGCCCAGGGCCTGTTATAGGGGTGCTGAACTAAATGGCGCCTCCTCCCTTCCTCTGCATTCGAGGCCGGTGTAGCACATGGGCCACGGGCTGGCTGAACTGGGGGCGGGCAGAGCCTCTCTGTGGCATCCCTCATACCAACCTGTGACCCAAGGGTTCCTTGATTCACCTGGGGAGTTGGAAGGGGTCCCAGAGAGACTCCTTATCTGAGAGAGAAGAAGAGAGGTGGGGTCTGAGTCAGGTCCCCACGCCCATATGTACAATTATTGAATGCCTATTGTGTGCTCCAGTGGGGTGCAGTGGAGGCTGCAGGCCCTGCAGTCAGACCTGGGTTCACCCAGAGGGTGATCTTGGGCAGGTCACTTCATTGCCCTGAGCCTGTTTCCTAGCATCCGGTGGATGTTTTTATTTCTATGTCAGGGGTTTAGCTTGTGTAACCTTTGCAGTTACCGCATGATGTGAGGTGGCCACTCGGAACCCTAGCAGCTTTGAGTCCCCTTGGCCTCCTCCCCTACACCTCTCTGCCTCCCAGAAGTTCAGGTACCAGGAGGGCAAGGAGGCAGTAGCACCAGGGGGCCATTCTGGATCCAGCAGGGGCAGGCGAGGAACAGCAGGAATCACAGGCGTGGCCAATGTGGACTGGGGAAGGAAAAAAGCACAGGAAAGCAGCTCACTGTCCTGCCTGCCTTGCTATGCTACCCACTCTGTCATCTCACCCCTTGTTTGGCTCCCAGACCTCACTGGGCTGGAAGCCCAGGGTGGGATGGCCCACCCAGTGGGGATGACATTTACTGCACAAAGGGATGGTCTCCAGGAGCCTCTTCCAAGACCGCAGATGGGAAACACTGTAGCCCTGGTGAGCTGACAGGGGGTTGGGGGTGGGGAGGAGGGCAGCAGCTGTCCACGGGCCAGAGAGTGGTGGAAACAAAGTGCAGGGTCTCTTGGGGTGCGAGGGGAGGGAGGGAGAGCGAGCTCCAGGCCCTGTAGGCTTCCTCGTGTTCTTTGGGCTTCTCAGTCTGGCATTCAAGGTTCTGCTCTATCAGGCCTCTGCTGAGCTCTCTGGCCTCACCAGTGCCACCATTCCCCCGTGCAGCCACCTTTTCCCTTGCTCCCCAAGCTGCTCCCGTTTCCCCAGGCAGCATCCCTTGTCCAGACCTTTGGCCATGCTGTCCCTCCTGCCTAGACTGGCCTCCCACTCCCTCAGAGGCACCACCTACAAGATCAGCTTGTGATCACTTCATCGCAAGTTTCAGTCTGAAACTTCACTTCAGACCTGCCACTGCCAGGCGCTGTAGTAAGCTGAGGAGACCCTAATCACACGTGATTTGGGGGTTGCTCTTGGCAGCCTGCGGGGCTTCAGGCCAGCAAGAGCCCTGGCCAGGCACAAATGGGTCTCAGAAAACACTGGAAGTGAAGTAATGCCCCGCTGTGTCCCACCATTCAGCCTCATGCCACCTGGAAGTCTGGAGCCATCACCAATGATAATTCATACCCTTTATCCTTTCCCAGATAAAGTCTATAAGCATGAAAATCAAACAGATCCCAGCACGGGAGGACACGGAGGTTCACACATTTTGGACTCTGAAAAGCACCAATTTATTGTCACTTTCTCCCGTTTTAAACAGTACTTGCGTCCACCAGGCCCCACCCCCAACCCCAAGTCGACGGGGAATTATAAGAGGCTGGTCCAGGGCATACAGTGTGGCCTCAACAACTGCTGACGGCCCCAGCTTTCCGTTCACATCTGCCCGTATTTGCTCCCAGAGACTCCTTGGCACCCACCTTCCTTGCTCGCCAAACACTTGTTGGCATTCAAGAGAGATGCGAAGTTTGGTCGTGCCACTGCACGTCCCTTCTCCACAAGGCACCAGTGGGGAATCCCTCGTAGGCTGATGGGCCCCGGGGGCAAAGGGCTCCCCTTCACCCGCACTGATTCCTCCCCTGTTCACAGCCCGAGTCCTCACCGGCTTCGCCTGACCTGGTGGCTGTGATCGGCTCAACGTCTGCGGGGCGTTTCAGGGACCGAATCCGGCAACTGCATCTGCGTGCTTTCCGCCTGGCAGCTGTACGTGAGACCGACGGGTGCGGGGCGGTGCTAGGAGACCCCGCCCCTCGGCCCCAGCCCGCCAGTACCGGGACCCCAGCCCGCCCTCGCGCAAGGGACTGGGCAGGCACAGGCCAGCAGGAGACACGTGAGTCCGCGGGGGAGGAGGGGATCCTCAGTCTCTGGACGAGACTTCACACATCTCCCCACAACGTACAGGTAAAGTCACCCTATTAGAAGGGGCACCTTGTGAGCCTCGGATCCCAGATTAGTTTGTGGAAACCCAAGGATCCTTGAACTCCCTAGTCCCTTCTCAGGCCAGGATGAGGAGGGAGCACCCAGCATCTAGCCTGCTACGCGCCCTGAGCTGGTCCCCTACAGGCCTCATCAACCTTTACCTTCAACCCGATGTGAGGAGGGGCTGTCATGCCCGTTTTCCAGATGAGGACTGAGGGCTTTCATCCTGAGTTAGACGGCTGGCCAGTGACAGAGCCCGGCCTTGAAGCCGGGCTCTGGGTCTTCATCTAGGTCATTCAGAAGGTAACACGAGGGGAGTTCCCTGGTGGTGGTCCAGTGGTTAGGACTCTGCGCTTTCACTGCCGGGTTCAACCCCTGGTGGGGGAACTAAGATCCCACAAGCCGTGGGGACCAAAAAAAAGGTAACACATGAGGGGGGAGAGGCCCTGTTTGGAGGAAAGGGAGTAGGATTTTGGCTTCTGGGGGGGTTCGGGGGGTGGCAGTGCAGAGGGAGGAGCCCCCACATCCCAGCATGGGAGGTGTGCAGCTGGGTCCAGAGGGAGCTGTGCTGCCTTGGTAGCAGGGATTCCTGCTGGGGAGGGAGGTCAGACATCCAAGTTCATCTTGACGCTGGAGCCACCTTGCATAATTTCTCTGAGGCCCTGTTTCCCCATCTGTAATATGTGGATGATAAATAGTACACAACTCATGGGGCTGCCATGCAATTTAAATGACTTTGACTTAATATGTACAAAGCCCATGGCTTGTACCTGGTGCCTGGCACACAGTTCACTTAGCATTCCTGTCAAAACTTAATTTACGCTTAATAGCCAGCCGGCAACACAATGATTTATTGTTTTCTTTTTTTCCAATTTTAAAAAATTGTGGTTAAATACACAACATAAAATTTACCATCTTTTGATTTTTTTTTTTTTAAAGAAAGAGGAGGGGAATCAAAGTGGATGATACATGGGTGTTCAGTGTACCCTTCTTGCAGCTTTTCTCCAGGTTTGAGAATTTTCAAAATAAAAACTGGATATAAGAGGTCCCCACTTGGGGCAAAGCTCTGAGCATTTCCTGGGTTCCTGGGCCAGCAGAATGCACGCAGGACTTGGCCCTGTGGTGTCTGTGACCTGCTCACCCCCACCCACCCAGCCCAGTCTGGAGCCAGTGAGAAGGAAAGGGGGGGACGGAGCCCTTGCTCTGCCCTGGGTGGGCCTTTCCACACTTGCACCATCTCCTTCAAGACAGGATTCTTGGGGCCCAGGTATACATCTGTGCAAACTGAGCCTGGAGAGAAGTCAGGACTCACTTAAGGTCACACAGCAAGGAAGAGGTGGATCCCAGGTCTGCCCCCTAAGCCAGGCTCTTTCTCTCTGTGGGTGGGTGGGCTTTGTGTCGACCCCAACTCTCCCAGCCACTTTCTTATGCCTTCTGGTGCTCCTTGCCTTCCTGTCCCATCCCAAATCTCTCCCCTATAACCTCTTATGACCTTCCTATCCTTGGCAACACCCCTGCCTCTGGGGCCCCCATCCCACTCCTTCCCTTCCTTGGGGTCACATTTCCCAGGAGTCACTCCTGGAGATGGCCAAGTACTATGAGGGTGTGGGTGTGCTCCATGGATTCTGGGACTGTCTGGGGCTGTGACTCTGCCTCATCTCGCTTCCCCAGAGCCTGGGTACTATCTTACCGGCAGCCGGGGGCCATTCACGGGCGTTATGGGCAGGCGGCTCTGACAGGCCCCTTGTCTCCATAGACAAGGCCCGGAGGCCGTGGGTGAATGATGGCCATTGAGGCTCATTGTCCGTGTAGATGGTGGGGGGATGACGGAGGGTGGGCAGGGGCGATGAGGACAGCCAGGGTCCTTCCTTCTTCCTGGGGCCTGGCCCTGTGCTAGACCCTCAGCCAAACTGTCCATAGTCCAGGGCTAGGAATATTGGAAGGAGGAAGCCAGCAGCCGGAATGTTTTCACTTTGGGGTTACAACAGACCCCACACAACTGGGATTTGGCCATCAACCAACTTTAATGTGACCTGGGCGAGTCTCTCTGCTTCATGTCTTCTTGCACCAAATGTGGAGAATCACTCCTTCCTTTCAGGGACATAGAAGGTGGCTGTGAGAAGAGCTGTGCGAGTACTGGGGTTGGGAGAGCCCCCAAACCTGGGCCTATTGTCATTTTTCTCTGGGGAGGATGGGCTTCTGCTCTACAGACCAAGTCCCTTCCTCTCTCCCGACCCCTGCCTACTCTGGGTCCTGAGAAACCCCGACAGGCCCAGAACCAGCCATGCCTCCCCTCTTACCTGCCCCAACCCCTTCTCCACTGGGCAGTCGGAGCAGGCTCTCTAAAATTTCCATCCCCTGCTCAAACCCTTCTGTGGCTCCCTGATGCCCCAGGAGAAAGTCCAACCTTGGACACGTGGCTAACATGACCCATCTCTGCCCTCCTTCCTCCCTCACTGTGCCTCTTCCCCTTCACTCAGTGGCCCAGCCTGTGACCAGACTGAACATTTTGCCATTCTCACCCCCGGGCCTTTGCACGTGCTATTCCCTCTCCCCAAGACTAGGCAGGAATACCCCACCTCCAAGTCCTTTCTGACTTATTTCTACTCATCCTTCAGGTGTCCACTTAGACCTTCTAGGATTCTTTCCCTCCATCCTAAACTGTTTCAGGAGCCCCCAGATCCCTACAAAAGCCAGGGAACTGTCTGTCTTCCCCCTACGCCCCCAGCACCCGGGAAAAGCTTGACAGAGAGAGCACTTTGTGTTTGTTGAAGGACAGAAGGAATGATTCCACAGATCTAGACACACCCAGACAGACACCTTGTGACCCTAAGGTTTGCATGTGAGTGTGTGCCCGGGGGTTGGTGTAGGGGGCAGTGGGAAGAGGACTTGGCTTAATGGCTCCCAAGGCCTGACAGTCACACCACCAGTTGTGGCCACACAATTGGTGAAACAACTATTTAGTGCCAACCTGTTTAGGGCCCTCCTCAGCCAGTGCACAAAGAGATGCCCCTCTTTCCCTCTCCCCACCTGGCGCCACCTGTCACTGGGGCAGCTCCAGAAGCAGGGAGGCGGAGGCAGCTGATGTAGTGGCCTTGAGCTCGAAGTCAGACTCCCTCCCGAATCCCACCCCGCCTACTCCAGGCCCCTCTCTGCCACCAACCAGCATAGGGACGTGAATGGCTACATGTCTCTGCTCTTGGTCTTGGCTTCCCTCTTCTGTAAAGTGCGGCTCCTCACCCCACGTTAGAGAGAGCGATCAGGAACATCTGTGACACACGTGGCCTGGAGCCTGGACACAGTGAGCGCTCTATTTGTATTAGGAGGAAACCCAGAGCCAGGGGAGAAGTGACCTGTGGTCACGGAGCAAGTCCAATGGCACAGCCTGTCTGCTCTGCTTTCTTCGAACTGCCCACCCCACCCATCTCTTTTCTCCAGGCTTAAACATATTTTTACCTCTACCTGATGTGACAGTGAATAGCTAGTGCGTTCAAGGTTTCTCTTGGGGGCGATGAAATGTTCTAAAATTGATTGTGGGGATTGTTGCACAACTCTGTGAATGTGCTGAAAACAATTAAGCTGGGCGCTTTATTTATTTATTAATATTTGTTTAGTTGCATCAGGTCTTAGTTGCGGCACGCAAACTCTTAGTTGCGGCGTGCACGTGGGATCTGGTTCCCTGACCGGGGATCGAACCCGGGCCCCCTGCATTGGGAGCATGGAGTCTTAACCACTGCACCACCAGGGAAGTCCCTTGAATTGGGTACTTTAAATGAGTGGATTGTATGCTTTGTGAATTATATCTCAATAAAGTTGTTTTTTTTTTTTTTTAAAGAGCAATACTGTACAAGAAAAAGTGCTGCGCTTGGAGATGGAGGCTCTGCCTGTTAGTAGCTGCACGAACTTCCTGAGCCCAGTTTGCTCATTGGTGACTCGGGTCCTGTTCCACACCCTGCCTTCCTCCCAGGAACTTGTAAGATCAGATGGGAAAGTTGAGTTGCAATATGACCAGAGGTAATAACCAGTACCAGTATGGTTTCTATAAAAATGGGTTTCTTAGTCCAGATATTGACTGGATAAAGCAATGAACGTATACTTCACCAAAGAGGAAATACAAAGTGAAAATACATGGGGGAAAGTGTTCCTCCTCAGTTGTAATCAAAGGAATAGAAACAGTAGCAGCTTTAAGGTATCATTTTAGTACACCAATTTTGGTAAAAACCTTTAAAAAGTGGTGATATGCTCTGTGCAGGTGCAGTTATGGTAAAATCAATACATCCAGGTACTGTGACATAATATAAAATAGCATAATCCTCTTGGAAATCAATAAAGCAATATATAGGAGCAGAAATAAAGAGTAATATATTAACCAAAAATGTTAACATCTTTGATTCAAGTAATTCCACTGTATGGGATTTATGTTTGGCCGGCACCCACCTAAATGAACGTGACGATGTTCATCATGATATTATACACGATATTGAAAACATTGGAAGCTTACTATGTCCAATAAATACATTATGGCTTATCCACTTGAAGAAATACTATTAAACCATTAAAAATGAGAATTATAAAAACAACATAGTGATAAGGAAACTGCAAATGACCTAGCAGTAAAAGAAAAAAGTAGGAAGCAAAAAGTATGTGTGATATAATTGTAACTAAGTACAGCTATGTGTAGACTGTGGCAGATACTGTTGGTGACCAACACAACATTTGTTCCTTTGTCCTTCTCCTCTGTCCTCAAAATACTTGCTTTCTCAGCTTCACTTGAGCTGTGGAAGCCATGTTACCAGTAAGATATAAACCAAAGTCTCCCGGAGGAATTCAGGGCAATATGTTGCTTTACTGATAAATGGGATTCTCACAGCTTTCACCATCCCCTCCCTCTATCCTCATTCTGCCTTGAATTTAGGCAAGATGCCTGGAGTTGCAGCAGCCTCCTTGTGACAGTGAGGCAGCAAGCATGTTAAAAGGCAACCTATCAAGGATGATGGAGCAGCAACATTGAAAGACCCTGTGTCCATGACATCATTGTGCAGCCTCCCAACCTGGAAGCAACGAAAATAAACCCCCATTTTATTTGAAGTATTGTTAGCTGCTGCTGAGAGCGTTACTAACTGATACATGGGCAAAGACTTGAAAATACGGTGGATGGTGCGCAAGATTTGAAGTTGGACAGACTGGGGTTCCAATCCTATTTCTCCCACTCTGTTACTGTGTGATTTCAGGCAAGCCACTTCCCCTGTAAGCCTCAGTTTCCTCAGCTGTAAGATGAATCTAATGACACCCACCTATTGGGCTTTTCTTTTTTTTCCTTTTTTTTTGAAAAAAAAAATCTTATTTATTTGGCCGTGTGGGTCTTAGTTGCAGGATCTTTTAGCTGCAACATGTGAACTCATAGTTGTGACATGTGGGGTCTTAGTTCCTTGACTAGGGATCCGAACCCGGGCCCCCTGCCTTGGGAGCGCAGAGTCTTAGCCACTAGACCACCAGGGAAGTCCCCCACCTGTCGGGCTTTTCAAGAATGGAATGCCTTTGAAGTGCTTAGGTAACAGTAAAGTGGTATTCAGGTTTAGTCTCATCAAACTAAGTCAGAGGTAAAACAAAAAGAAAGGAGCTAGTGTGTTAGAGGAGGGGAACTGGTTATGAAATTTTTTTCCCCTTTTTTTGTCTCAAATCTTCTTCAAGGCTGCTGTGGCTCTCTCTTCTCCTGTTGGTGACCCCAGCTTGGCATGGAAGGGTCTGGATCCAAGCCAAAGGGCTGTTTCTGGGTGCTGTGTGGAGGCGGCGGTAGGTGGAGCTCGAGGCTCTCCGCTGAGCTGGGCCGGGGAGTGGGACTCTTCACCTGGCCCTGGCAGGCGGATGGGCGCTGGGGAGGCTCGGCGTCAGCGGCTGTGACTCGAGGTAAAAATAATCAGGGAAGGACAGCTGCTTCCTTGTCAGCAACCAAGAGGGAAATAAAGCTCATGTCCCCTCCAGCGAAAACCTGCTCTCCGGGTCCCCTGGCTCCTGCCACCAACTGCTCGATGTCTGTGTGCCAATCCAATTTGAATGCCTGCGAGTCACCCCAGAGAGGGCTTATTTTAACTTCATCAAGTGCAGAGAAAAACATTCAGGCTGGAGTGCGGGAGGGGAGGAGTAGCTGCTTGGGGGCCCCAGCAGGGGATGGGATCCAGGGGCTGCTGCCCCTCCAGTGGTTGGACCTGGGGTCCCTGCCTCCTAATGTGGTTCAGCCAAGGCTCGGTGAGCACCCCGTGCGTGTTCCCCGAGCACCCCATGCATGTTCCCTGAAATCGGGAGGATAACGTCCCAACCCCTTGGCCCCGCTCAGGAAGTCCTTTCCGATGTCCTCAACCTCTCCCATCCCCTCTCTTCTCCAAAACCCTCCTCCAGCCTGTCCCAGGCTCTCCGCGAAGGCCCAGACGGCCTGTTCTCTCATGTCTCCATGCCTTTGCACTCACCCTGCCTTCTCTTTGTTTCTTTGCCTGTTGGATGTCTACAAATTCTGGAAAGTTCCTAGTCATGCTTCAAGACTCAGTGTCACTGGCTGCTTCCCCACCTCTCTGGGCAGAGTGAGATGTTCTCCCTGGATCCCCGCAGGATTTTGTACCCGCCTCTGTTGTCACAAGTAAGTGGGGGTGTCTCCCTCCCTATCTTCTCTATCCTTCTATCCCTCTCTCCTACCCTCTTCCAACAAACGCACTGAACCCTACTCTCCACCAGGCCCTGTGCTGGGTGTCCAGGACAGATGTGAACCCCAGCCGGTCCCTGCAGCACGAGGATAGGTGAGTCTCTGGCCTCAGGGAGAGCACAGCAACAAAGCTGCCCAGAAACAGCTGCCTCCAAAGGACAAAGTGAGGAATCACGTTTGTTGATATTCCTTTTTTCCTTCTTTATTTTTTAATCAGGAATGTACGCAAGAGACTGTTTCTGACCGCGACTCCAATTACAAGAGACTTACATTTTTAGTTCATTCATTTATTGTTTTTCTGTGCATGTAGTGCTTTAATAATGAAAATAACAAGAAATGTTTCAATAATAAAAATGGAAATAATTTAAAAATTAACGTTGACCTTTTTGCCGGGCTTAGTCTCTAAGACCTGCCACCCCCGGAGGTCATTTTACTTTGCCTGCACCCTTAAGAGAATAGAGCACAGTGTTCAAGGCAGCCAGAGCCGGGGTCAGAGAACCAGGACTTTTGGACACTGCTGCCTCCCTGTCCCCGAGTGGGAACAGGGGTGGTTGTTGAGCCCCCGGCCCACCTGGGATCCCCACCTCTGTCCCTGGGTTGGGGGGTCAGTAGTGCAGGGGCAGGGCTCTGGCCTGGGTGGAGGTTGTTTGTTTTGCATGTTTGGTAATTTGGAAACTCTGAAAGTTGAATTGTTCCTTCGGGCACATTAGAATATGCCGGCATCAAGGAGGCTGTGCCAGCATGTCCCAGGCTGAGTCTCTGGCTGGGTGTGGTAGGAGCTGTGGAGGTGGGCCTCTTGGAGGAGGATGGGTAGACGAGATGAGAGGAAGAAGAGGGAATTCTACGTGTGCAGGGCTGGGAGGGAGGGAGTGAAGACAGGACCGGAGACAGAAATGGGGGAATTAGCAGGGAGGCTCAGAGAGGTAAAGCAACTTACCCGAGGGCACACAGCTGGAGTGGCTGAGATGGGCTTTGACCTCGACTCTATCTGACTCTAACACTTACACTCCTCTCCCTCCTGACCCCACACACTGGCCTCCAGATGGACTTTCTTGAGAGAGGTCAGACCGACCCCAGTGGGCTCCTGCATGGTCCTGCTCCTGAGAGGTCAGACAGGGAAGCCCCTTCTGTTAAGACTGAAATCCTGCAGAGTAGGGTGGAGAGTGCCCAGCTGGGAGTCAGGCAAACTGGGGTTCACCACACACTAGCTGTAGTGGACACCTGTCACTTCCTAGGTGCCTAGCACACCCACTTCTTTGGGGGACTTCTCCTCCCCCACCCGTCATGTGATTCCACTCTGGCTGTCCTCAAAAGCAAATGAGCAAGCAACATTAAGCACACCAAGAGTGGGCCTGGGACGTGGTTTGGCCTTTCCTCTAGTCATAAGTGTGTGACCCTAGCTGTGCCATTCAGAGTTCACTAGATGCCTTGTGAGTGAGAAGAGCAGGGGTCCTGACTCTGGAGTTTCTGAGTTGGATAGTTGTGAAGCGGAAGCTGCCGGTGGTCACGTATCATGGGGTTAAGTTTGGCTGCGTATAACAAAAACTCCAAATAAAAGTGGGTTAAACATGCAATAGTTTGGGGGGGTTTTTTGCATGTAAAAGAAGTCTGATGGTGGCCAGTTCAGGGCTCATATGACTGGCACTGGCATCCAGCCTCACCCTATGGCCCCAAATGGCTGCCAGAGCTCCTGCCATTACACACATAATTCTAGGCAACAGGAAGGCAGAAAGGGGAGAAGGATAAAAGAGGTGCTCCTTTCAGCTGAGTCAGCTTGCCTCCCCATAGACAAGCTTCCCAGAAGTACTATAGAATATTTCTATTTACATGTCACTGGTTGCAAGGGAGTTTGAGAAAGCTCATTTATCACCTGGGCACTTTGCTGCTTCAAAGAAGACCAAGCTTCTGTGTCTGCCACAGGCTACGTCTTCTGTCCTATCCATATGCAGTGGGAGGGAATAAAGCCAGCTGAGAGGAGGGCACTCATGAGATAGGAGACAGAGTGAGGGAGAACCAGAGTGCTGTGGGCAGAGGGAGAGAGAAAAAGAGGGAGAGACAGGAAGAAAAAGAGGGAGAGAGATAAAGAGGGAGAGACAGGAAGAGATCCAGGTACAGAGAGGCAGGGGGAGACGAGGACCTCACTGAGTCCCCGAGCAGAAGGGTGCCTGAAGCCAGCCCCACCCCTCGACCTCCATGTTGCACGGATCAGCACACGCTTCCTTTTCTCCAGCCAGGTTGAATTAGGCTTCTGTCACTTGTAACCGGAAAAGTGTGCTGACTGACCTTGGACAAGGATTTGCGCCTTCTCTGAGCCTTGGTTTTTCCTTCCAAGAAATGAGGATCCTATTGCCCACCAGGTGGAGCCGTGACAAGGACTAATTGTGATAATACCTGCCCAGTGCCAGGCAGGGAGCCATGCCCAGCAGCCTGGCGGCCTGAAGGCTCTGCTCTTCCTCCTGTTACTTCCTCCTGTCCAGCTCCAGGGATTCTACTCCACGATTGCTGGGGGTTTACATGGAACCTACTCCAAGTCTGACCTGGGAGTCTGGCCAGGCTTGGGGGAGTTTTCTGGACACCTGAGTAGCGGGGTGGAAACTGAAGAAGCCCCCAAATAGAGAGAAGAGTGGAGGGAGAGCTGGAGAAATTCCTGGAACAGAGAAAACAGCTGCCACCTTGTCGTAGGGGGCTGTGGCCATGGGCACAAGCAGAGGGGCTAAGGCCCCTCACCTAAGTTGGTCTGAAACTTGGGGTGGGACCCTCACCTTGGCGGTGCCTGGGTGCTGGGCAATGGAGAATCAGTTTTCAGCTTGGACACTGTGGTCAACTCTGCCCAGGCCCCCCCACTTCTGGGACCAGCGCCCGATCTGGGCAGCCCACTTCTATGATCAGTCCCTGTGGTGTTGGGGGGGCTGGCTCCACCCCATTCTCCATGGATGGTGTATTTGTTTTCTACTATTGTCATGGCAAATTACCACAGATTTAGCAGCTTGAAGCAACACAGATCAATCAGCTCACAATTCTGTAGATCAGAAATCAGGTTGGCTCCGTTAGTTCCTCTGCTCTGGGTCTCAGAAGGGTGAAATCAAGGTGTCGGCAGGGTTGCCTCCCTTTCTGGAGGTGCCGAGGGTAAACCGTTTGTAAGCCCATTCGGGCTGTTGGCCAGATTCTGTTCCTATGGTTGTGGGACTGAGGTCCGCATGTCCTTGCTGGTTGTCATTCAGGGGCTGGTCCTTGTCTTACAGGCTGCCTGCATTTCTCTTCATGCTTTTCATGTGGCCTCCCCCAGCGAGGCAGGTCAAATCCCTCTCCTGCTTCATGTCTCTCCAGCTTCCCTTTCTGCCACATTTCTATGTCCTCCTCTTCTGCCTTCCTCTACTGCTTCTAAGGGCTTGTTTGATTATACTGGGCCACCTAGATAATCCAGTGTAACCTTATCTTAATGTCAGCTGACTAGTAACCTTAATTATATCGGCGAATTCCACATATCAAGGTGAGGGGGAGGGGAGATTTTAAAGATTATTTTTAGAAATTTAAAGTGGTTTACATGCTTGTAGAGGCTTGGTAAATCCAACATCTGCAGGGCAGGCCAGCAGACTGGAGACCTGGGAAAGAGATGTAGTTCAAGTCCAAAGGCGATCTGCTGGCAGAATTCCTTCTTGCTCTGGGGAGGTCAGTCTTTTTGTTCTATTACGGCCTTCAGGTGATTGGATGAGACCCACCCGCATGACAGAGGGTAATCTGCTTTACTCAAAGCCCACCAATTTAAATATTAATCTCATCCAAAAACACCTTTACAGAAACATCCAGAATAATGTTTAACCAAACATCTGGGCACTGTGGCCCAGCCAAGCTGACGCATAAAATCAACCATCACATAGTACTTAGGTTAGGGTTTCGTTGAATAACCAAGGATGGAAATCAGGAGAGGAGGCACTTTTAGAATTCTGCCTTCCACGTGTGGGTATGTAGCCCAGGCTTACCCAGTCAGGGTATTTCATCTCCTGGCCATGGAGAGTCATTCTAGAGTGGGCACACGAGACAGGTGGTCTTCTACTGGTATTGCTGGGAAAATCATTCTCTTCCAACTGGGGAAGCCAAACCAGACGAATGGTGGCCATCTCTGCCACAATTTAGGGAAAAGTCAAGTGAAAGCAAAGCCAGCCCAGAAGAGAGCAAATCCAAGAACAGGAAAGAGTTCCTGAGGTCATCCTTTGTGTACCGGAATCCAGCCAGCTCTGAAGCCAGCACTGACCCATTTTGCTAAAAACCAATTCTCCAAAAGCCAGTTCAATTTAAAATGATTGTCACTTACGAAATGGGCAATTTGCCAAATGAATCGAAAGTATCTATTAAAAATTATTTCTTTTAACTACGGTTTAGAAGCAAGTCCATGACTTCTGCTGCAGAGAGCTACTCACCCTTAGAAAATTGGTGCCTGGTACTCTGCTGGACCCTAGTAGAGACTGATGACCACAGGACGTCATGTAGCTATGAGATCTGAGCTGTCCCTCGTAAGCTGGTGTTCTTTGATCCTCCAAATCATAAGGTCAGTGGGCCCAGCAGCACTTCATCCTATGGTGAAAATAGTACATTGGAGTTTGGGCCCAACCAGGCCCAGAGAACAGAATTTATGTGACTGCAGCCTCGATGTCACCTTGGTCCATTGCAGATGCCTCTCCCTCAGCTCACACCTCAGGCCTCAACTCTGAGCCTGCCGCTTCCCTCTTACAAGGACCCCTGTGATTACACTGGGCCCACCTGGATAATCCAGGATGATCTTCCCATTCAAGAGCCTTAACTTAATTGAAACTGCAAAGTCCCTTTTACCATGTAAGGTAACATCTTCACAGGTTGCAGGGACTGGGCCGTCAACATCTTTGGGGGGCCATTATTTAGCCTACAGCATCTACCGATGATGCGGGCATTCACCCATTGGTTCCGGTTCCATTCATCCATCCAATGGCTCAGTGATCAGCCAGAGCCTTGCTGGAGGTGGTAAGAGCCCCCATTCTCAGATGTCCTGCCCCCACCCCCTAGAGCCTCCAGCTGCAGCTCCACCCCACGCGATCCCATGGCTCGGCCACTGGCTTTCTCAGGACGTGGGCACACACGTGCAGGTCACCCTGAGCTTATTTCTCTCTGAGCTGGAGAATGAAATAAATACAGTCTGCTTCTGATCTAGCAACACTCACAGAGAATAGCATCTGTTATGTGCCTGGCACTTCACTGGCTTTTTGCCAACCCATGGGGTGGGCTTCTCTCTCCTTTATGGGCATGGAAGGCTCAGAGAGGCCAAGTGGCTTGCCCAAGGTCACACAGAGTGGAATGGCAGATAGGATCTGAGGTCGAGGGGACTCCATATCCCACCTGTTCCCCCTTCGTGAAGCCATAGACGGGCCTCAAGGATGGTGGCCTCTTCTCGTGTCTGAGTCATTTTCCCTTGGCCCCCAAATTTCGAGTTCTAGCTCAGCTCCCTCTGAGTTCAGCCAGAGTCGGCTGGTGGCTCTTGGGAACAGAAGACATTAGGCTTTCTGTGGTGGGGGCCCCTGGTCACCCGGCCCCCAAGCTGCTGCCACCTTTTAATAGATTTCTTGCGGAACGAGTAATTTGTTGCTGGTGCGGGCTCGGCATTCAGCAGGAAGTCCCTGCAGGCCTGGAAGGTCAGTATGGAGCGACTCAAAGGCAACGCTGGAGGAGGATGCCGGGTCAGTGCTGGCCTCTGAGCACAGCCGCGCTGCCAATTACTGCCCGGTCTGCTTCCTGCCACGGACGTGCCCAGGGCCAGGGCTTTGAACCCTGGCAGGGAGGCCAGCTTCCAGTAAACAACCCAGGGCAGTGGGCGGATTGACAGCAGAAATGCAGGAGGCCGGCCGGCTGGCCAGTGGCGCTGTTCGCTGCTCCTGCTGGCAGATGGACAGGACCACAGTCCCCCTGGGGTCCCCACGGTCAGGGGACCGGGGGCCGTCAGCGTGTCTGGGCCTCACTGCTGGGTAGAGAGCCTCCTGCCATGTCCAGTGGGGTTTCTAGGCCATCGTTTCTGGGCCACGGAAGATGATTTTCTTTCTGGGTGGGGGAATGAGCTTGGTCTGGGTCCCCTTCTTGGTCACCAGCCTGGGAGCAGGGATCTGGGGAGAGAACCCACAGAGGGCCATCAGTGTCCCGCCTCTTTCCCCCCCAGGAAAGCCTTGGAAATATTTTGGGGGCAATGGTGGCACTGCCAGGCTTTCCACCACCAGTTTACTTGGCAGTTACAGGAGGTGTGCTTGCTGCATGATTTCGTTTGTGTGACGTTCTGGAATTTTGAGATATTAGAAAGTGGTTGCCTTTATGAGGGATTGACTGGAGGACACATGAGGGATCTTTCTGGGGTTGGTGGAAATGTTCTGTAATTCGGTTGGGTGCTGATTACACATTTATTGAAACGCACCCATCCTTCAAATCTGTTCATTTTACTGTATGCAAACTCTACCTCCACCAGAAAAGAAATAAGATAAAGAAGAAAAAAGGGGATGCAGAGGCCTGGAGAACCTGGGGACAGACAAACAGACACACACACACACACACACACTTGCAGGCACACGTGCTTTTCCCTCCTAAAATCAGGACATTTATTCCCTGCCTTTTCCTTTCCTCAGTGAAGTTATGAAAGAACATACAGGTTTTCTTCATCTTTGTACTATAACTAATATCTTTCTGCATGCAAGGAGTAAATGAATGGGATGTGAAGTGAGATGCCTGAGCGGGCTGGCGCCCTGTTCCTAAGCTCAAGTCACCTGGCCCTGGGCCCCTGGAGTGGGGCCATTAATTAAAGCACCGGCTGTTGATGTTCTGAGAGAATTAACCCCGAATGTCCACCCAGCCCCCGCCGCTTCACTTGCTGCCCGCTGACCTCCTTCAAGTCCCCCCTGAATCCAGAGGTGAGTGACTGTTTCTGTGGCCCAGAGGGCTGGATGGACCCAGCAAGTGCTCCACTCCATGCCTGGAATATGTCATTGTGCCAGAAAGCAAAGATGATCTCAAACTTGTGGGGAGCCCATTTGAAACGGCTCCAATGGCTACATTTGGGACAACTGGAGATCAAAATGATTAGTAACAAGAATGGATCATAATGCATAAAATTGAAAAAATATCCTTGATTTAAAAAAAAAAAAGACCCAGAGAAGTCAGGTTAAGGGAAAGCTCTTCCTCAGAAGAGTGCCAGCTGAGGAGGGGTAATAGAAACAGAAAATGGCATCTTATAATCAACATTGTAAAAATGGATTTGGGTAAAAATCATCAGTGGGTGCCATGCCATTGGGAATAGGCTGTGTGTACAGTCTTAAAGAATCCCCTGCAAATTACTTTTTAATTACAAAGGGAAAATGTTAGCTTTACAAATAGAGAAACCCGGCAGGCCCCACCTTACCCAAATGATTAAACTTAACACCCCTAATAATGGGACAAGCCAATATCAGTGCCCCCTGATGTGGTGCCCCAAGAAAGGACACATCACTTATGAGGACCTCCTGCCAAAAATGCTTACCTGCCAAGATCATCAGACAAGTCCACATTGAAGACAGTTCTTCAGAACGGGCCTGGCCTCTTCGTGAAAGACGTAAAACAAGGCTGGAGACTATTCCAGCTGGAAGGAGGCTAAAGAGTCATGGAGATTGAGTTCAGTGGGGCTCCCTGACTGGATGCTGATCACAAAAATCATAAAGGTGATACTGGGGAGATTTACATGTGGACAGAGTATTAGGTAATAATCCTGAACCCATATTACATTTCCGGAATGTGACAATTGTATTGTGGTTTTGTAGGAGAATGCCCTGGTTATTAGGGGACTTTTGCTGGAGTAGTTATCAGGCAACTAAATTCAGTGTGTGATCCTTGATGAGATCCTGGATCACAAAAATCATAAAGGTTTTATTGGGATAACTGGGGGAATTGAAAGTGGAGTGAATATTAGATAGTAATACTGAATCCTCATATTGGTATTGTGTTTATGTAGGAGAATGTCCTTGTTTTCAGGAGATTCGTCCTCTAGCATTTAGGGGGGAGTGTTGTGTGACTTTCAATTGATTCAGTGGAGAGAGAGAGAAGGAGAGAGAGGGAGGGAGGGAGGATGGTTCATTGTACTACTCTTGCAACTTTCTGAAGACTTGAAAAACTTCAAAATATTAAAAAAGCTGAGAAAAAAATAATGCATAGATAGAGAATTAAAAAAAAAAAAAGCAGAGGCTCAAAGAGGAAAATAAGAATGACCTGATAACCTACCAGCAAGGAATTATGCCTATTATTCATATGATTGGCTTTTTTACATACATAATGTACACCCACATACATTGTAAAGTTGGAACCTTATGTATTCTGCCTGTTTCTCACCCTCCATCGTAAACTATTTAGCCATTCACCTGTTGTTTGATATTAAAGCAGTTTCCAGATTTTCATTATAATATAGAATCTATTCTTATAATATGCAATGTATATAATCCATTATCCAATATATATCCAATATACAGTTCACTATAAAGTCCAATATGGTTTATCATAAATAAAGTTACAATGAATATCTTCACACACCTATCTTTGCCTGAGGATAGAGCCATAGAGGGGAATTTTTTTCTTTTTTTAATTTAGTTTTATTTTTGGCTGCGTTGGGTCTTCGTTGCTGTGCGTGGGCTTTCTCTAGTTGTGGCGAGCAGGGGCTACTCTTGGTTGCGGTGCACGGGCTTCTCATTGCGATGGCTTCTCTTGTTGCGGAGCCTGGGCTCTAGGCACACGGACTTCAGTAGCTGTGGCACGTGGGCTCAGTAGCTGTGGCTTACAGGCTCCAGAGCACAGGCTCAGTAGTTGTGGCGCACGGGCTTAGTTGCTCCACGGCATGTGGGATCTTCCCAGACCAGGGCTTGAACCCGTGTCCCCTGCATTGGTAGGTGGATTCTTAACTACTGCGCCACCAGGGAAGTCCCCAGCGGGGAATTTTTGAGTTAAATATTCTGAGCTTTTTCAAGGATCTTGAACTACTTTTTAAAGAACAGCTTTATCGGGGTATAGTTGATATACAAAAAACTACACTGCTTAGCATGAGAGCTGCCCTCATAACAAATTTTGAAGTGCACAGTATGGTGTTGTTAGTCCAGGTCCTCTGTTGTACGGGATCTTGAACTATCTTGGCCAATGGCTTTGCAGAAAGTTTGTACCACTTTACACTCCCACAAGCAAATGTGAAAGTGCTCATCCTGTCACATCATCAGTAACACTGAGCATTATTATTAGAAAAAAAGTCTTTGCTTGATCTGATGGTCTTGTGGACGAGTTTCCGTCCTCCTCTTGCTGGGCTGTTGGGACTTGGGCCATTCTCCCTCCGTCTCCAGCCCCCTTTCCCCATCTTGGCGGCTATGACATCATTCTCCTCAGTGCCTGCCTCCCAGCCCACTGTGTCTCTCCATCCTTTGCCCATTCCTCATCCTTACCTGCATGACAAACATTACCGTTCCTGGCCTCTGTCCCTGGCTCCTTTCTCTCCCTCTGCCCACTCTCCTGAAGCATCTCATTCACACTCGGGACTTACATGGCCTTCTCCCTGCTGTCCTGCACCTCTCTCCCCAGCCCACACCTCCAATGCAACATATCCCACAGGGACCCACGTGGACCTTCCCACCACCATCCATCCTGCCGCCCAAGTCAGACCCCCAAGAACATCAACTCCTTCTTTTCCCTGCTCCTTGAATCTAACCTCTGACCACATCCTGTTTGACCTCCTGTAATATTTCTTGAGTAACACCACCCTCTTTCCCTCCTCCCTGGTCCGTGTCTGTAGTTCCCTCCCGGATTGCGTGTTTCCAGAGTCTCCCTGTCCATTCCACCCTTGGCCAGCTGCCAGGTTGATTTTCACAATGCACTGATGTGAGGTCCTGCCTGCCTTGGTCCCTGCTGAGTTTCCAGCTTCCCACTCCCTCCCATTTAATGCTGTCCAACATGCTTCCACGTGTCTGCTCAGACTCTCCTTCTGGAGCACCCATTCCTCCTGCAACTCCAGCCAGCCAACTCCTACTCATCTTTTTAGTTTTGTTTACAATCCCATGTTTCCTTAAAAGCTCCCTTTGGGGAGCTGTCCTCTTTCTCTCCTTTGAGCCTCTTTGTACCCTGTGCAATTTCCATCAGAACCTCTGGTCCTTTAGCTTTCTTACGTTTATTCCTGCATCCGTTTCCCTTGAGGGCAGAGTCTTTGTGTTACCGAGCCCAGCACAGTGCCAGACACAGAACTGGGGTTTGTTTAAAGGATGCCTGGATGAATGAATGAATGAATGGGATAGCATTTGCCTCACTGTGGGAGGGTGTGGCAGGTCTAGCCCATGGTGAAGATGTGGAGCTAGATGTGCCTGGGAGGCATCCGGGGTCCACATTCAGAGGCTTGGCTTGAGGAAGCATCTGTCAGCTGTGGTCCAGCAACCTTCAGGGCACCTTGTTTTGGGTGACACACTCTTCTCAAACTCCCTTTGTCAAGTGGGAATCCCATTCTTCCAAGAGAGGTCACATTGCTTCTCTGCCTACACGCCTCCCACGGCTCCCCAGTGCCCTCGGGACAGGCCCAGATTCTGAGCCAGCCTACAAAGCCCTTCATAATGGGACGTATTCTCGTGATTTCCTTGTGACTTGCATACGTCCCAGATGGGAAGAAGGGAAGGATGCCCATTCCTGCTCACCATTAGCTGGGGGCAAACTCATGGCTCATCTCATCTGCTGGGGTTAAGTAGTTAAACTCCCATCTCAGGCCCCACTTGCAATGATTGTGATTCAGTGGGTCTCGGCAGGGTCCCAGAATCTACTAAGTGCCCCAGGAGAGTCTGGAGTGGGTGGGGGGAATTCACATTCGATGCTGTCATGTGTCTGCCATGCCCTCCCACCAGAGCTGTGTTTCTGTGGCCTGTGCAGCAAGACTTGGCACTTGGATGCTGTGCCAGCGCCCTGGAGCCGGGAGCAGCTGCTCTAATTCATGCAAAGGAAGGCGCCCAGGTTTGCCCTGTCTATTTATAGCTTATTTATGAAGAAGGAAAAACAAGGGCCCAGTTGCCTTAGCAACTGGGAGCATCATGGGCTGCTTTCCCTGCAATGGGAAGATGGCCAAGTCTCCTTGTGGGGGCACCCCCGGATGTGTGTGTATCCTGATAGAGGATGGGGGTGAGCCTTCCAGGGCCCATCCCACACTGGGCTCCTAGCAGCCTGCAGGTTGGGGGAGGGTGCTTGCCAGGGCCTTGGAAAATCCAGGCTGGCGCAGGGGCCATGCACAGCTGAACCCTCCGTATGGGATGCACCCTCTGGTCTCCTGGCCTCAGTGCTAACTCCTGTCCTCCGGGTGTCTACCCTGTTGCCTCAGGCTCTCTTGGGAGCCGTTTCCTGGCTGTGCTCTGGTATGTGTCACTTAGGGCACTTAGCACAGTGAACTGGAGGTGCAGTTCCCAGACCAGCGCCCCTCAAGACTATGATGTGGCACAGAGCCTGGCACCAAGGAAGGGTTTAATAAATAATGAATGGATGAACGAATGAAGGAATAAAATGCTCTACAGTTTACACTGCATGTTCTTACTTGGTATGCCCAAGGCAAGAGAAAAATTGTAATGTGCTCTCATTTTATAGAAGAGGAAACAGATGAGAGATGAAGAGACCAGCCTCCAATCACACAGCTGGGAACTAGCTGAGTTTGCCTTGCTTTTGTTCTGGCAAACCCCCGGGAACATGGGAGCTTGGGTTCCGGCTGGACTATAATTGCCAGGGGTCAGGGAAGTGGAGCTGTGTCTGGTCTGGGGCTGGGAGGCATGTGGTTTGAATTGTGGCTCTGCCACTTAGCTGTGTGCCATTTATCACCTTGAGCCAGTGACTTCACTCCTCTGGGCCTCAGTTGCCTCATCTGTAAAGTGGGGCAGTGATACTTGGTCCTCAGGGACTGCCAGCTCCCCGAGGGCAGCACTGTGTCTGTCTCTTGATCATCTGTTTTCTGTGTTGGCACATTCTAGGTGCTTAGGGTGACCATGAGGCCCTGTATATAAAGTGGTTAGAACAGGTTGTGGGGGGCATGCAGGGAATGTTGGTTGTTACTATATTATTAGGAAACTGAGGCCCAGAGAGTCTGATGGCTCCCCTGAGGTCACACAGCCAGATCCAGAGCAGAAGTGGTAGCTTTACTAGTCAGTCAGTTTTGGTGGCACTGCCAGGGATTAAGTGGGACTGTGTCTGGGTCCAGGTTCTAGACTGGGCTGCAGTCCAGGGGGCTGCAGTCCCAGGGGGCAGCAGTCATGTTGGACAGGGAGGCCGAAGCAGGGTCTCTGGGTGCTGGGGATCTAGGGTTGCCCTGCCTACAGCCCTGACCCAGGCTGAGCGGAGTTTCTGGGGCCTTGGACTGCGCGCCTCAGGGGCCGAGTCAGGCTGCCTGGAAACTCTCTGTCGCCCTCTGCTGGCTCCAGCTGCCTCTGCTGGGCCACCTCTAGAAGCCACAAGACAAGACAGTGCCACCACCTCAGCTCATCTGGGTGTGAAAACCATACCAAAGAGACCCAGTTAGGAAGAGAAATGCCCCGGGACAAACTGAGATCACAAATCATTTCCACATCCTTCCCTGGCTCCTCCAGCTGGACACAGATGCCTTGCCACTGTCCTCTGGGGGGCTGCAGGCTGCCGTGCTTCCCTTTGCTACAGCCGCATCAGATTCATCACTGTTTCCTGAAAACACATCACACCAGGGCTTTTTGTTTGGTTTTGTTTGCTTCATACCCCAGGACTTCGCTTGTGTGTCCATCCCTCCTGTCTTCTCACCCCACGAGCTCACACTCTGTCCTTCTGAGCCTCTTGGCTTCTGCAGCAACCCTCCTCCACCCAGCCCTTAGCATGCCAGGCTGTGAGTCTTTCTGGGGTCTTCTCTCCTCCCTCGGACTGTGAACTCACGAGGTGTATTCATTTCTTAGAGCTGCTATAACAAAGTACCACAAGCTGGGTGGCTTAAATAACAGAAATAACAGAGACTTATTGTCAGGAATTCCCCGGCGGTCCAGTGGTTAGGACTTCGCACTTTTACCGCTGAGGGTCCAGGTTCAGTCCCTGGTTGGGGAACTAAGATGCTGCAAGCTGCACAGCATGGCAAAAAAAAGAAAAAAAAAGAAACTTATTGTCTCACAGTTATGAAGGCTAGAAGTCTGAAAGCAAGGTGTTGGTGTTGTCAGGGAGGTTCCTTCTGAGGGCTGTTCCAGGCCCCCGGCCTAGCTTCTGGTAGTTTGCTGCCAATCTCTGACATTCCTTGGCTTAAGTCACGTTCACATGGTGTTCTCCCTGTGTGAACGTCTGTCTGTAAATTTCCCCTTTGAAAAAGACCTCAATCGTGCTGGATTAAGATCTACCCTAATGACCTCATTTTCACTTGATTACCTCTGTCAAGGCCCTATCTTCAAATAAGGTCACGTCCTGAGGTATTGGGGTTTGAGACTTCAACATGTCAGCTTTGGGAGGGGGGACACAATTCAATCCACAACATGAGAAGAGGAGCTCCATCTGGTTCACCTATGTGTTCATTCCCTCAAAGCTGAGCCCAGAGCAGGTGTGAGAGAGTGCAATGAACATTGTGAAAGCAGTCCTTCATTCTGTCTTTATTTACTGACCCTCACGGCATCCGGGGCACATTGAATTATGACCTGTCCTGTCTAGGTCTTATGGAGTCGAGCCTCTCTCATCAGGAAGTGGACATCTCTACAACAGAGCCCGTCTTTTTACTTTTCACATTCACCAAAGCAGAAACTTGGTGACACTGGAGACACTCAAACCTCTTCATCAGTAGATTCCTGTGGGGGTGGGTGGTGAGGCCTCATTTTCCTATGTTGCACCGAAGACCCAAAGAAGTAATGAAAAGGAATTGAACCTTTGACAAATATTTATTGAACACATAGTTGTGACAGGCACGGTTCTGGGTGATTGGGATGCCATTCATTCATTCATTCATTCATTCCTAGAAACAAGCTTGACACATAGTAGGTGCTGAGCAAATAATTTCATTACATAATTGAATCATTTAAATATTTGCTGAGTGAATAAATTAATTCAGCCCACAATTATTGCTGCTGTGATCTACTTGCTATGTAAATTTGAGCAAGTTACTTTACATCAATGAACCTTAATTTCCATCAGTAAAGTGAGTTGAATTACATAGTTACCTTTGAGGCTTGTTTGCAGGATGAAATGAATGTGCTATTAACAATAATAGCTATTTATGGAGAAGTTCTACATGCCAGGATAAATGCTCTCTACATACAATTTTCTTTTTAAATTTAATTAATTAATTTATTTTTGGCTATGTTGGGTCTTCGCTGCTGTGCGCGGGCTTTCTCTAGTTGTGGTGAGCAGGGGCTACTCTTCGTTGCGGTGCGCGGGCTTCTCATTGTGGTGACTTCTCTTGTTGCGGAGCATGGGCTCTAGGTGCACAGGCTTCAGTAGTTGTGGCGCACGGGCTTAGTTGCTCTGTGGCATGTGGGATCTTCCTGGACCAGGGATCGATCCCGTCTCCCATGCACTGGCTGGTGGATTCTTAACCACTGTGCCACCAGGGAAGCCCTCCACATACAATTTTCAATTTTCACAGCAGCTTTCTAAAAACTGAAATTAACACAACAAAAATTTCACCATTTAAAAATGTGCGGGGCAGTGGCTTTTAGTATATTCACAATGTTGTGTGACCATTACAACTACCTAATTTCAGAACATTTTCATCATCCCAAAAAGAGACTCTGTATCCATTAGTCACTCCCCATTCTCTCCTTCTCCCCAATCTCCCAATAACCACTAATCTACTTTCTGGCTGTATGGATTGGTTTAGTAAGGACATTTCATAGACATGGAACCATACTATTTGTGGCTTTTTGTCCCTGGCTTCTTTCACTTAGCACAGTGTTCTAAGTTCATCCCTGTTGTAGCATGTGTCAATGCTTCATTCCTTTTTACGGCTGAATGGTATTCTGTTGCATGGATGTACCACATTTTGCTTATCCATTCCTCAAGTTGATGGACATTTGGGTTGTTTCCATTATTTGGCTATTATGAGTAATGCTGCTATAAATATTTGTGTACAAGCTTTTGTGAACAACTGTTTCCAGTTCTCTTCCGTATATACGGAAAAGACAATTGCTGCGTCTATGTTTAATTTTGGGAGGAACTGCCAAATTATTTTCCGGAGCAGCTGCACCATTTCACATTCCCAGCAGCCACGTTTGAGGGTTCCAATTTCTCCACATCCCAGCCAACACTTGTTATTTTCTGTCTTTTTGATTATAGACATTTTAGTGGGCGTGCAATGGTATTGCACTGTGGTTTTGATTTGCATGTCTCTAACGACTAATGATGGTGAACAGCTTTTTTTACAGGCTTCTTGTTCATTTCACAGCAGCCTTTTGAGGCAGCTATTATCCCCATTTGACAGCAGAGGAAACAAATTCAGACAGTTGAGAGGACTTGCTCATTGCAAGGAGGTGGTGGAGCTGTGCCTGGAACTTCAGTGTCTCTGTCTCTGAAGCTCCATGTAGTCGAATTAGCAGTAGAAACCGCTCTGGTCTGGTGGGCAGGAGGCCTAGTCTCTGGTGTGCCCACCTTGGGTAAGTCCTTTCCCCCCGACTTCTCCGGGTGTCAGTTTCTCCTCCGCGCCACGTGGGGTGCTATACTCCAAACATCTCCAGGCTCCCCTAGGAGCCCCTAACTCTAAGATACATCACCCGAGCGCGGAGTTTCCTCCGCCCCTTCAGCCTTAGGTTGCCGGCGGCGCCGGAAGTGCATGGCTATTTTCGTTTGCTCCCGCCCCCGGCCCGGAAGTATTTTTTCGGGAAAGATGGCGGCCGTGTCAGTGTATGAGCCACCGGTTGGAGGTTTCTCTTTCGAAAATTGCCGCAGGTGTGGCCATGTACCGGGCAGGGTTTAGGGCGGGAGTGGGAATGCGGTGCCGGGGTCGGAGTTGGGTTGCGCTCTGAGCCGGGAAGTCCGAACGAATGGTGGAGGGCGGGGCCCGCGGCCCGCGGCACCTGTGACTCAGGGGAATTAGGGCCTGAGCGTGTTTCTCCTGAGGCCGGGTCGGCTCTTCCACTTCCCCAGCGCACCGGGACACCCTCCATCTCCGGGGTGGTGGTGCGGACCCACTCAGACGCTCCCTTCGCAGAAAAGCGGGACAGTAGTCTTGCTGTTGGGAGGAGCCAGTGAAACAGATGGGCTTGAAAGCAAATGCTAGTAGTTTTTGCTTCTCCCGAGTTCCCTGTTAGAAACTCTTCGTGCCAGTGCGGCGCAATGTGGTCCTGCCCTTCAACCCTTTATTCTCTCATTTGCTCTCAGAAATGCCATCTTGGAAGCCGATTTTGCAAAGAAAGGATCCAAGCTTCCAATGGCCCGGAAAACTGGGACGACTATCGCAGGAGTGGTTTATAAGGTAAGGCGGGACAGGCTGAGAGCAGCAGTGTCAACTAATTTCAGGAACCAGGCCCCTTGGCCTCTTTTACTTCTCTGGGCTGTGTGAGGAAGGGCACATCTTACAGAGTACTATGTCAGGAAAAGCTCCATTAGGAGAGACTATGTCAGTTTTGTGTACTTATCGGCAGTTTATATTCTTTGCTCACTCTGCAGTTTTCGACAGGAAGCCAGTTTTCTGTCTTAAGTTACTACTTTAGGAAGCAGGATGATGTAATGGGAGAAAACAAAAATGTTTAACCATTTAGCTTTTTTGCTGCCTCTAACTTTGGGCAGGTCATTTTCCTTCTCACAGCCTCACTTTCTAATCCATCAGGTGGACATAATAACTCCTGACTTAAATTGTTGTAAGGGTCAAAAGAGATAACTGGTTATTGTTGTTAAAGGTAAGAAATGACATCTTTTAAAAAGAAATTGACAGGCGTGGCTTTTTTTTTTTTTTTTTTTTTTTTTTGTCACACTGCAGTCACAGTTTGGGG